>NW_025744110.1:0-23978 GCF_021292245.1 Micropterus dolomieu
AGGGTTTGAGAGGAGGGATGAAGGGGTCAAGAGGAGGGATGAAGGGTTCGAGAGGAGGGATGAAGGGTTCGAGAGAGGAGGGATGAAGGGGTCAAGAGAGGAGGGATGAAGGGTTTGAGAGGAGGGATGAAGGGGTCAAGAGAGGAGGGATGAAGGGGTCAAGAGGAGGGATGAAGGGTTCGAGAGAGGAGGGATGAAGGGTTCGAGAGGAGGGATGAAGGGTTCGAGAGAGGAGGGATGAAGGGTTCGAGAAGAGGGATGAAGGGTTCGAGAGGAGGGATGAAGGGGTCAAGAGGAGGAATGAAGGGTTCGAGAGGAGGGATGAAGGGTTTGAGAGGAGGGATGAAGGGGTCAAGAGGAGGGATGAAGGGTTCGAGAGGAGGGATGAAGGGTTCGAGAGAGGAGGGATGAAGGGGTCAAGAGAGGAGGGATGAAGGGTTTGAGAGGAGGGATGAAGGGGTCAAGAGAGGAGGGATGAAGGGGTCAAGAGGAGGGATGAAGGGTTCGAGAGAGGAGGGATGAAGGGTTCGAGAGGAGGGATGAAGGGTTCGAGAGAGGAGGGATGAAGGGTTCGAGAAGAGGGATGAAGGGTTCGAGAGGAGGGATGAAGGGGTCAAGAGGAGGAATGAAGGGTTCGAGAGGAGGGATGAAGGGTTTGAGAGGAGGGATGAAGGGGTCAAGAGGAGGGATGAAGGGTTCGAGAGGAGGGATGAAGGGTTCGAGAGAGGAGGGATGAAGGGGTCAAGAGAGGAGGGATGAAGGGTTTGAGAGGAGGGATGAAGGGGTCAAGAGAGGAGGGATGAAGGGGTCAAGAGGAGGGATGAAGGGTTCGAGAGAGGAGGGATGAAGGGTTCGAGAGGAGGGATGAAGGGTTCGAGAGAGGAGGGATGAAGGGTTCGAGAAGAGGGATGAAGGGTTCGAGAGGAGGGATGAAGGGGTCAAGAGGAGGAATGAAGGGTTCGAGAGGAGGGATGAAGGGTTCGAGAGGAGGAATGAAGGGTTCGAGAGGAGGGATGAAGGGTTCGAAGAGCTAACTTACAGCAAATGAAAAATTAAGTTTTCAGCTATAAATACATGTTTTCATGTATGCAAATGTTTTATAAAATTAGGTGATTTGCAAAATGGCCCCCATAGTAGCTTTGAAACGGGCCCCAAATGCTGACAAATGGAAGAGAGAAAAAGCCTAAAAATAAACTAATCAAACAAAGCATTTTGTGCATTAAGGTGTCATAAAAAACATTTGTTAAAAAGGACAACTGTGAATGTTTTTCATTGTGACATGAATTTTTCATGTCTTGTGAAACAAAGCGAGGAGAGGTTTCACATGTCAGTGTGATCCAGCAGAGGGCAGCAAAGTCCTGCCAACCCTAAATACAATGTGCTGACATTAGTTTCATGAGCAGGGCAGGTTTCTCTTTCCTGACACATAACATCATTTAACATGAACAATTTCATTGATCATTTAATTACGACATAAAAAGGACATAATATTATGTATAATATTACTGTGAGATTCCAAATACTTCATGTATGCAGAAAAAATACATGTCATCACATATTACATGCACATAATATATATACAGAATATGTGGAACGAGTACTTTGTACATGTTAAACGTGGTTTTGGAACATTGTCATGGTGTAATGTGTGAAGCATGTTATATCCTCTGGGAACATGTTTTTCACATGTAGAGAACATGGGAAATACGTGTGTTTTTTTCTGTGAGGTTAATCCTAAATTTTTAGGAAACAGCACAAAGAATCAAAAAACGTGCAACTTCAGTATTTTCTTCTGCCCCTTGAACATGAACTAATCAAACATTTTGAGTGGGAACACCTACCAAAATGTATTTCTTCCAGCTCTGTGAAAAGGAGAAAGGCAGAAGTCACTCACACTGATGGATGATGATTAATTTCAGTCTTCAAAAATGATATCAAATATTTATCCTCATGTCAGACGTGTTTTACCTGTTAAGATGCGTTTGTCATCAGCCAGGGTTCCTTCGTCCTCTGGAACAAGAATAAAAATAAACTTGATAAAGGTAAAGCTATTTCTACGCAGTCAGACTTTAAACTGGAAAGTTCACCAGATGTGTGATGAAACCAAAAGAAAACTTTAAATTTAAATCTATCAGCTTCGTGACTGAAAAATCTGAGTTACTCTCTTCTGATTAGACCTGTCGCTGTTTCTTAGTCACTTGAACTGCTTTTTTGTTGTTGCCACAGTTCTGCACAGTTAGTTTAAGGTCACTGGTTGCGAGTACTGTGTGCATCTTTACTGCTTTCCTTGTAATTTTGAGATTAATTGCTCTTGTATAGTGTCTATTTGTAATTCTGCTTGTGATTTAGTTTTTACTTTTCTTTCTTCCCTGGTACTTATTTCTGTCCTGGTGCTGCTCCAACATCTGAATTTCACCTCTTGGGATCAATAAAGGTTTATTGATCTTATCTGACCTTATAGTGAAAGTTTGATAAGATAGTGGGTGGGCGTGGTTCTGAAATAATAACAGGCCTTTACACGTGTCATTAAGGAAATTATGTGTGATGAGAATCTCTCATAGCAAAGGTTAGCTCAACCACATGTACCGTCACCCAAATGATATAACAATTTAAAACGTGTATCATTGCACATTGATACTGGGCTGTGTAATAATGCTAATAATAATCATAATAATAATAATAAGCCCCGACAAGAGCACAATAAACAACAGTATGGAATTTAACTCCACATATTAAGGTCACATGCACACCAAGCACCCTGTCAATCGTCACAAACCCACTGATGTCCCCCCGAACTGTCGGGATCAAATGTGAGAATAAATAGGAGCAGAACAGCAGACACTGGGACACTGCTGTCTCACCTACCGTTATCAGCCCGGCTCACTGAGGACAGCGGAGCAACAGAGAGAAAAGAAACGCTTGTTAAAAGTAAATCCTGTTAGGGGGGGTTTAGACAGATGCAGGCCCCGTCCACACTGCTGCGTTTAGGTTTTAAAACGGAGACCTTTTGTTTCATCCAGACTAAAATGATGAAAACGAAGACCTAAAACAGAGAAGTTTGAAAACGCTGCCGGCCCCGTTTTTTGTTTTGAATCTCCGGAGGACGTTTTCGTGCAGACGGCCAAAAAACGGAGGACTTTAGAAACGATGACCCAGACGCTCACCTTCGGCTCTCTGATTGGGTTTCATAAGTCATGCAAAGCAGAAACACGATGCTGCTGACAGAGTTTTAGATTTGGTATTTTTATTAATTAATTAATTTATTTATTTTGCACCGTGCAGATAACACTTACGGCCTACACTTGTACTCTGCATGTCGCCGTATTTACTTTGCAATGACTCCCAGTCTGTTTCCCGCCGCCACAGCCGCTTTAAACTCCCGTGTTCCATTCAGTAACAGTCCCAGCTCGTTGGTCCATAACAAAATTAAAACTATGTTGTGGTTCTTCGTCTGTATTTCTTAATACTTTCTCCAAATCTTCTGTAACTACGGAACAGACCATCTGCTTCATGTTTACACCGGCACACCCAGTGTACGTGAACGGCCGCTAGATGTGCGTTTTCAGTCGTTTTAATGTAAGTTTTTAAACTAAAACGGAGTAGTGTGGATGGGGCTGCAGTAAGAGCAGGTCAGTGATGGAGGAGCAAGAACTGCTATTTTACTTCCCCGAGTCTGTAAATGTCTGTTTGCCACTTTACTCAGTGTGCGTCCCCTTAAAGAGTGGAACTGCATTCCAGCAGAAACTGAACTCGACTATTTATTTAGAGGTCATTTAAAGAAAGTCTGTCAACATTATAAATGATCGATCTCACCAGACGGATCTGCATGTCGGTCTTTAACTGTGGCAGAGTGAGTTTTGTTTGTGCTTTGTGTGTCCGTCGTCTCCTTCAGTGAATGTGTCTATTAAAATGAGCATTTCGTTGATTCGCATATCTTCTATTATGTATGCCTGTGTTGCATGTTTTAGTTAGCACCTGATAATGTAACAGTGGCCTGCATGTTTTCACTATCTATTTTCTCCTCTCTGTTTATTATTGCTAAAGGGTACCTAGGGCGTCTCTTTTTAACGCCCTGGGTTTATTTACTGGTTTTCCACGTGGAGGGCAAGTTAGCAAGAATAAATATGCAACGTCCAGTTAGACTTTCAAAATAAAACTAGTGGTTAACGTTGTCAAACGTTGCATCTGGTTGGGTTTAGGTAAAGATCCTGGTTTGGGTTAAAATAACTACATTACAAGTTACGTAACTTCATCAATGTTGTCTTTTTGTTTTACACTCAAAATGAACTCTGGTCTCCTGGCTGAAAGTCCAGTTTGTGACCCAACCACCTCGTTACTTGGACTTTTCTGTTATATATATAAATATATACTACACCTACTTTTAGTGTTCAACATTGATGCTAAAGGACTTCCCAGTGCGTTACAAACTGACACAAAGGGCTCTCGACCATGCGTCCATATGTGACGATGAAAAGCTGTAAATGCACATGAATACAGGTTACTGATAATACTGAGTCCTCACAGGGTCTGATGCAGGTATGAACCTGTAACGGCTGACACCACCACTGTTCCCTCTGTTTACTGCAGGGAGAGAGAAAGAGAGAGAGCAAGGAAGGATAAAAAAAATGAACTGCAGCTTCAAATTACTTGTTTTTTACAAAATGAAGAACCAAAATGGACAGTTTAGCTACTTCTACTGATGCTTGGACGGCCAAAACTAGAGTTCCAGCTTCTCAAAGGTTTAGATTTCAGCTTTATGTGTCATAGTTAAATATTTGTTAAAATATACTGGGTCTCAGCAGCAGGCCGTCACCAGGAGGATCTAAACTGACTGCCCCCTCTGGCTGCAGCCGTCACCTCTTCAGCATGCTGGCAGAGGGAATCAGACCAGCGCAGGACGCAGCGCAGGGCAGCTTCCTGGCCTGCCACCACTGCCCGTCCGACTGGTCGACCACCTCCAGCAGGTCTCCTCTGCTGAACGCTATGCCTGCATTTGGACAGGGGATAGAGGCGTCCTGCAGGGGGCAGTAGTCCACCAACGCCTTCATAAACACCTGACAGACAGAGAGAGGGATTAAATCTCCCACAAAGCTGATTTACGATTTACAAATGCATTTATTTAACACTGTAATCATTTTAACACAACTTCAATGATCCCCACATGCAGCAGCTCAACGCCCAGGCCAACAAACACACACTCAGCAGGAGAATGAAGAAGCACAAAGCTAAAAAGCACAGAGTTGGGGAGTAACTAAGTACCAAGAACAGTTATTCTGAGGTACTTCACTTGAGTATTGAGATTTTATACTTCTACTCCACTACATCTCAGAGGGAAATGTTTCACAGCTAAAAGTCACTTCTGAGATCAAGATTTTACACAACATGTGACCAGTATAGAGAATCTGATGTTGTGTTGCAGAATTAAACACCCAAAGTATTTTAAGCATTTAAAATCAATCATTACTAAATATATAAAGACCTACTTTATTTTTAGTAAGCAGCTTAATTGCTATATTTAATATTGAGGAGATGGGTTGTGTGTTATGTTTTAAGTTAGTGCTGTTCTGACAAACATAGCTTTACACTGAAGTTTATGTATTACTCATACAGAGATACTAAGCTCCTATATTTTACACTGGTGTTTATGTGATTCAAGATGTATTTAGTTGTGATATGTCCCATCGTTATGAGAGGGCAGCAGAGGGGCAGAATCTTTCTTACCGATTTCTGGCTGCCGCTGCTCTGAGATAAATTTGGGATGACTTTAAACAGGATCGTTCCCTGGGAATTGATCTGACAGGAAAAAAAAAAACACAGAACAAATAGTAAATAACAGATATACATCAACTCAATGCTCAAACACTATTAACCATTTCTTGTTTGCTTGATATTGTGCACAATTTGTTTTAGTGTCATAGCTTGAAAAAATTTGTATTTTCCCTTCAGGTGGCCTACCAGTATCTGGATGACCTGCTCCGGCTCCATGCCCACCACAGGTTTTCCGTTCACCTCCACTAACAGATCACCAGGATGGAGGAGTCCTGGAACACACATGTTGGCCATGTTTAATACTACATGTAGATCTCTGGTATTCTGCCTTCTCTTAAGTGTTGCATGCGTCTACATACACACATTTATACTTAATACAGTTTAATCTCACCGCTGCGGTCGGCCAGTCCTCCATGAATCACCCTGGCGATGTAGATTTCTCCCGTCTCCTCGTCCCTCCTTATAGTCGCCCCCTGACAGACAGACAGATGCTCCAACTTTAACAGCCTTCACTGACTAAAGCAGCAGTAACGTCCAGACTTTAGTGTCAAAGGGGAAAAGATGAGAATGTAAATTGGGAAAGAATACAAATGGAGGATGGGATGAAAACAACTGAGATGCAAATGGTCAAAGTCACTCTGGCTGCTAACTTTAAAAGGTGGAACACCTTGTTATGTGGCCCACAGTCTCTGGTTTATGCCCAGTCTTGGTCCCTGTTGGTCACCATATACAAGTGAACACAACTAAGGCTTTCAGACTGCAGCCAAATCAGAGTTGCTTCTCAAATGAGGTTTTTGAGACAGACCGGCGGCGCTGTGATTAGCAAGTGACCAGGTCAGATTTGTGTTCACACCAACCTAACGACGTTGGTGTTAATAAATACATTGGTGAGGCGGCTTTCCAAAGCAGGAGCATGAGAAAAGGAGATTCGTCATCTCACCCTCCAAACATTCGTGCTGTTATGTCGCAGTGCAGATCTCCTCTGTTGCACCAGACAAACACAATGGCGGATGTTGCTGTGCGCCGCGTTGCAAGTAATGCAAAAGATACTTTGATTTGAAATCTGATTTTCACAGTAAGTGCGGCCGAACTGAGACACATCTGAAGATATCTGTTTGGAATCACATTTTAAACCACTTCCAAATGCGTCTTGGATCCCATTTGCAAAAATCGCATTTCATGTTTTTTTTGCTGTCCAAACTTAACAAATTAATCTGAATACAATCAGGATACAAACTGCACATACCAAAAAACAGATTTGGGCTGGCAGTCTGAACAAGGCCTAATGGCTTCACACAACGAGAGACGAGCATTTCACACGGCGCAATTACATACACAGTTAATGAAACTGAAAATTAAGTGAGGCAGTTGAACTACCTGGTAAGTTCAGAAAATTTATGTCTGTTACTTGATTCCAGCTATCACTGTACTTTACTATGAAAGAAGTTACTATAACATAGCCCTGATGAAATCAGCATCATGATGTCATTATTTTGGCATATTTTTCTTTATTGCAATAAAAAAACAAGATGGCGAATGCCAAACTCGAGGCTTCAAAAGAGTAGTCCACTAACAGACTTTTTTACAGTCTATGTTCCTTACAGAGTACAACCACAGTACTGTGACTGTTCTCATTACAGCTAGTGATGAGATTCGTGTGAGGCTTAATAAATACTGGGTGGTTGGAGCTCACTCCTTTCTAACTCCACACCAACAGATTTGTTTCTTTTTCAAACTTGTTGTCTTCAGCCTCAATGGACGTTGACTCAAGTGACATCACTTATCACTAAAGGCTTCGTACTACTTTGAAACCGATGCAGCAAGACTCCAACACTTGGAAACACTCCGAGGTGGAAAATCAGTGGGCGTCCCCGTTGCATCATAAGTATACAGATGACACCCAACTCTACCTTGCTCTGTCACCAGTGGTGGAAAGTAACAAAGTAAAAATACTCCCCGCCTCGCTTTCTTGTCAAAGGTGAAAGCGAATGTTTAAAACTTTGATGAGAGGACGAAGAGGGACTACTTTTACTTTTGATTACTTAAGTATTTTTAAAACCAGGTACTTTTTACTTTTACCTGAGTAACATTTTTCATGTGGTATCTGTACTTTTAAAGTATGACAATTGAGTACTTCTTTCACCACTGTCTGTCACTAAGCAACCACTGTCCTATTGATGTGTTCATTAAACCACTCTGTGATCTGATGGATCTATATTCTTTTAACAAATTAACAACTGTCACTGAAAGGCAGAGACTCAATAACGCATGTATTATTGTTTATGATCACAGTAGGAAGGATAGCTGGATGAAATGTGGACATGGTGAGAAAACGTAATTTCTTGATACCTTCTTAAATATTTAGTTTTTTCCCTCTTCCAGTGACAGATCCAGGGATGAAAAACAACAAGCGTTGTCCAAAAATTGAGTCAGTCTGTTTCTGGTATATGGTTACACTTAAAATAATAATAATTGGGATCCAATTGCTGATGTAGATCTACAATAAAAAAATGACAGAACCAGTTGTGTTTTAGTCCGTTTCAGAGTCTATTTTCAATGGCGACAAATCGAGGAGACAGTTTGGTTTCGGCCTACTTATTCTTTTTCTTCTTCTTGGTTGTCAAGCAGCCTGTAGTGTTACCGTCTTGTTGGTCCTCCAGAGGTGCCCTAGAAACTGTTCCATTGTTGAGCCTAACCTGTCCTTTGCTACCACTTGCCCTGTGGGGGGCACCAAAGGTCACCACTGTCCTTTTGGAGCCTCCATTCCTTGGTTTTGGACTCCTAGATGTTGCAAAACCATCCGCACAGGAATTAACAGACGTGGACGAGGAGCACGAAGAAGAAGAGGAAGACGAGAGACGGCGTGGGTATGGTGTGGGAGTTTTGCGGACCATTTTTGGAGACATTGAGGAAACCCTTGGAGGAGGTGGAGGAGGAGGGTGCTGTTTCAGCCTGCGTGGGGGTGACAACACGGGGTGTTTGCTGGCCACAATGAGCCCCTGGAGCTTGTCAACCACCTCAGCCAGCAGGTTAAGCGCCTGGGCGTTCTCCTCCACACTGTCTGTGATCATCTCTGTCGCCGCCATCATCTTCTGACCAAGATGGTGAACGTCCTGGGCACCGTGCTCAATACTGCTGGCCACCGTCTGAACAGTGGACTTGAGCTCTTCCACGCTGCACTGTTTGATGAGCTGCGGGGGCTTAGGATGCTGACAGAGCTGCCCCTCTTTTCTTGTCTGTTTTGGTTGGTTCTGGCATCCATTGTGACGGGGAGCAGTAGAGTAGTGGATCATCAAGGGATGATTTAGAGGCTCTTCTTGGCATTTATTTTGCCATCCAGTTTGACACCCAGGAGTTGGGAGAGTGCTAACCCCCTGCTGCCGAGTGGAGCGATGAGCCGCTGGGCTAGAAGGTGCTGTTTTGGCTCTAAGAGGGTTCATTCCACTACAAGAGGGGGTTCTGCCGGGTGTCGGGATGTTCCTTGAGTGTCCCCCTGTAGCTCCCTTTTTGTATAGGATGGGAGAGTTGGGAAGGCTGAGACTGTAAGCTAAGACTGGCGGCGGAGGATAAGCGTAGTCATCACTGCTCCCGCCAGTAGAGGCACCTTGTCCCTTCTTGGTTTTCTTGGGTTTCTCTGAAAAGGAACCTCCATGAGGAGAGGCAGAAGAAGAAGACAAGATGGAAAGCTGGCAAAATCAGTGCCAACAGAAAAATGAAATACACATCATTAAAAAAGAACAACAGTGAAGAAAAAACTGGAAAAAGGAGCAGAATGATGGTGAGATGAACAGGTTTCTTCACTTAGTGGCGACTGATGATGGTGAGGATGATCTTCGAACACAGTCGCTGGATGGATCAAAAGACGGACTTTTGGATAGAGGAATTTGCAAATGCATAAACGGATGAATAAAGGCAAGGATGTAAGAAAGCCAAGCATCTCAGATGGGATGGATAGGAATCTGTCCTACTGCAACATTTTACCACTTTCTTAAATCTTCTTTAGAAGAGCTTTAATCCATCTATAACTTATTATCCATACTGTTAAACGTTTTTCCTAATTAGAAACGCGGGTCATGGATAGGTAGGTAGGTAGTATGCTCCACAGATCATAAAGCCCTTTGTAGCAAATTTGTGATTTTGGGCTATACAAAATGAAATGGGTTTGACTCCTAACCTGTTAGGGACCTTCCAGGAGATATTGTTCAGGTAGACACAACACACATTCTGAGGAGAAGAGCTTCATACAGACGGGTGGCCTTTCAGCAAAGATTTACATAAATATATTTTTCCAACACATCTCAGGGTGTCAAATACCGACGTTATGTCACACTTTCACAAAGCGTAGGTATTTGATGCACAAGGTACCCTTCAGCGCCTTTTTAATATGTGGTATATGCAGTTTGGTTAGGTTTAGGATGGGTTGCCCAGGGCGTCTTACGGACGCTGAAGGGTACATTGTCTGGCAATAAAAAGGGCCTAACGTGGGATGCCAAACAGAGTTTTATCTAATGGTTCAATCTTAGCAAATATTTTTTTTTGCAGAAGTCAAATATATCAAACTTTGATATATCACACAGCTCACAAAAACAATTAAGCATGAGGTTTAAGAAAGCAAGCTGCATTAATGCAAATTGTGGATTTGTTTATTTTCAGTGCGATTCTGATAAATAAACTCCTTCGTTCTTCACTGTTACTCCTGGATCAGACAAAGAATGACTGACTGAAAAAATGGACGGGTGATTGGATGGTTTGATCGTCTTCCTCCTCTTACCAGTGCAGGGGGCGGGACTAAAGACAGAGGGAGCTGATTGGTTGAGCCCTTTCTTCCAAAGCTCTGTGGTTTGCGGACACAAACAGCAGCTTCCTGTTGACTCATAGCGGGGGTGAAAGGGGCGTGACTGTGTTCCCCTGGGGAGGGGCAAAGGCCTGACTTCACTTCCAGTCGCTCTAAGCTCCTCCCCCGACCACGCCCTCCTCACAGGGACCAGGCGCTCCAACGTGAGGCGGCGAAGGCTGCTCCAACGACTACGAATCACTCCTGCTCCGTCTCCTACATTTCCTCCGTGCTGTTCTCCGTTCTTGGTGAACAAAAGATAAGAAACTAACATTTTTATTTTTTTTAAAGAAAGATATTTTCTCATAGCTTGGTTAGCTTAGCACAAAGACAAAGGTAAGCAGCTAGCCTGGTTCTGTCCAAAGGTAACACAGTCCACCTCCCAGCACCTCTAAAGCTCAAAGCTGACACGTTTTATCTTGTTGGAATCTAACTAAAAAATAAGGAATCAAAACGGAACTTCGCTGTTTATCGTGGTTAAATAAAGGTTATATGTGCCGCACTATTTCGCCAAGTCTTGTAGTCATCGTGAGGTTGGACACTGCAACGTGTTTTTTTTGACAATTTGGTTTTTGCAGAAGTTAAAAAAGCAAATTTCCCCAAATTTCTAACTGTTCCGCTAAGTTGAGTTTATGAAAAATATCCTGGTTCAGTAACACGATAATACAAATAAAGGAGGGCATCTTGTCTTGTGCTTCAAGTCTTTTTGATATTTTTTCAATACTCCACCAAGACCACCATCTTTGCCTAACCTGGACACTAAAGTGCTAAACATGACAGTTATAATAAAAATGTTAATCATGCTGTAGTTGCTTCGAGGGGCAATATTTCTCAGTGATCATGTTGCAGATCCGAAAGAACATTTGCTGCTGAACATTAGTAGTATATGAATGTAATTTCTAGGAGTCAGGGTACAATTATTAGTTATAAACCACAAAACTGTTATTTCAGACAAAACATTTGTCTCAAACGCTCCCCTGACATAATTTTGGCTACTTCTCGACACAGCAGCAGTCAGGACCCATTGATCCAACCTGGAGACACTGACAGTGAACATATTGACTGCACCAATTACACCAAGATAGTTTCACTTCTGCAAACAAAAGCTTAAACCATTAGAACCATTTACCAATGATCAAATTAATCAAAATAACTAAAGGAAATAGAAACATGCTTCTGTCTCACCAGTGGCTGGTTGTTCTTCACCAGACATACGATCCTCATGGCCTCCTCATCCTCGGGCATCTCGTCAGGCAGAGGGGGTAAAACAGGTCCATAGTCTGACTGGGCTACACTGTCGTGGGATGATAGGAGGGCCTGAGAGACAGGTTACAGGTGTTTATAACAGAGCGTCAAATATGAGCTGTGCAGGAGCTCCTACGTGAGTGCACAGACCTGGATGTGTGGCGAGCTGAGGAGGCTGTAGAGCTCTCGAGCTTCAGCTGAGGGACGGTGGACCTTCTGTATTGTAGTCATGATCTGGTGCACAGACAGACAGATAGTCAGACAAGAATACAGTAGCTAACACGCAATCAAAAGACACCATATTAGATGTTAAACTGTATGGCCTTTCTTTAACCTGGCTGCAGGGACAAACATAAGATGAAATTGAAGAGCAAGTGCACACTGGTGTGGCCTATCATCAGCAGGTGGTATTGGTCTGGAGCTTCAATCATCATTTCTTTTCTGACCCCCTTTAAAAGCAGTTTAAAAGGTGTCCAGAGGAGAAAACTGCAATATTTAGATTCAAGCATAGGCGGAGATGTTCCCTCCTCCTGTCAAGGTGGTGCCGAATTGTCCCTATAGATATGTGTGTACAGATCTTGTCATTTAAACTCTGCATGGTGTTCTTGATATCTATTCAGTGCTACCAGATGTGTGTGTTTTCTGCACAAAGTGGGCTATATATTGATAAACTGGGAGAGACTGAGATTTGGGGGAGACTTGACCTGATGAGCTGGAAAACTTGCAGTAGTACAGTGAACAGGGATAAACAAACGTCGGTTTGAATACTTCAAACATGGTAGAATTAAAAAATATCTTTGCTCGATATAACTAACAATATCAGTTAACTGATATTATATATACTGAACAAAAATATCAAGATGCTGATCAGACAGCATGGGTATTGCATAGGTGTGTCTTAGGCTGGCCACAATAAAAGGCCCCTCTAAAATGTGCAGTTCCATCACACAGCACAACGCCACAGATGTCACAAGTTTTGAGGGAGCGTGCAGTTGGCATGCTGACGGCAGGAATGTCCACCAGAGCTGTTGCCCGTGAATTGAATGTTCATTTCTCTACCATAAGCTGTCTCCAAAGGTGTTTCAGAGAATTTGGCGGTACATCCAACTGGCCTCACAACCGCAGACCACATGTAACCACACTGGCCCAGACCTCCACATCCAGCATCTTCACCTAGAAGATCGTCTGAGACCAGCCACCCGGACAGCTGCTGCAACAATCGGTTTGCATAACCAAAGAATTTCTGCACAAACTGTCAGGAACCATCTCAGGGAAGCTCATCTGCATGCTCGTCGTCCTCATCGGGGTGTCGACCTGACCGCAACTTCGCACAGCCATTAAAGAGGAGTGGACCAACACTCCACAGGCCGCTATCAACAACCTGATCAACTCTATGTGAAGGAGATGTGTTGCACTGCGTGAGGCAAATGGTGGTCACACCAGATACTGACTGGTTTCCAGACCCCCCCAATACAGTGAAACTGCACATTTTGGAGTGGCCTTTTATTGTGGTCAGCCTAAGGCCTTTTATTGTGGCCAGCCTAAGGCACACCTGTGCAATACCGATGCTGTCTGATCAGCATCCTTATTTGCCACACCCATGAGGTGGATGGATTATCTCGACAAAGGAGAAGTGTTCACTAACACAGGTTTTTGAAAGATTTGTAAACAAAGTTGTTCCACCAAAGTGGAGTGAAGTAAAAGTCCAAACATTTGTCATCTTTGACATTAATGTTTAGGATTCATATTTAATGAACTCACATCTCCAGTCTTTTTCACCAGTGGATCAGGAGATGCCCACAGTCTGTCTGCATTAGTTTGTTTGTGAATGTCATGCATTCTTTATTATTAATGCCCCGGTGCAATCAGCAGTTCAGATTTATATATAAATTATATATATAAAATGGGAAAATATCGGTGCTATCTATGCACATGTGTGCATAAGGAAATATAGAGCACACTGAACTGTGCATATTACCTATCTGATAAAAGAAGTCCATACCAAAGTTAAAACCAAATCTATTCATCTAGTTGTTTGCATCATTTCTGAATCAGAATAAGGTTTATTGCCAGGTACATTTTCACATGCGAGGAATAGTCTTGGTATATTGGTGCATATTATTACACACGAACATATACAGTGAAAAACAAATATAGATGAAAAGTGCATAAAATAATACAAAAAAATGCAGAAACTTTACAGCAGCAAGACGTAAAATAACATGTTGAGTAAGAAATGCTGGATATCAGTGTGTGGATCGTATTTCCATTGTTAGGTCATGTTTTGTTTATGTTTTTATAATGAGAACTGATTAAAGAGAAAGAGCGACTTAACAACAGCTGGATGGATCATGAGTGGCAACAGACTGAGATGCCTTACAGTCAGTAGTTACTACATTTATTCACCCTCAGTGTAACTGATATAGCCTTTGAATACATGAGTAGAATTTGACTGAAGCAGTGAACAGCTAACCTATCTAATGTGTGTGTGTGTGTGTCTGTGCATGAACCTCGTGTGAGAGTCCTGAGGCATAAGGCAGAAAGGGGCTGGGTGTCAACCTCTGGAACTGCAACAGGCACTCGTACATCTGGAGAGACAAAACAGGAAAGGACGTCATCGCTTGGCGTCCACGCGGCGCCTCTGCAGGGCTGTGGGGTCGGGGCTGTACCTTCAGCAGGGCTCGGAGCCACGGTGCACTCAGGAGTTCTTGCAGGAGCTGAGCACCATTCATGTTTCTGAAGACAGCGTGACCAACGTCCTCCAACACACTGGACAGCATCTCACTGACACCTGCACACACACACACAGAAATAACACAAGGAAAAAGGGTTTACAGACATCAGCCGGTCAGTTGGTCCAACAGTCGCGCAACAATGTGTCAGGAAGCTACATTTCCAGTAACAAACAATATTAATGTGTCACACAAACCAGTATTTGGGAAAATTTCTGCAAATTATTTTCAAAAACAAACAAAAATGTCAGGGTCAAAATGTTCATGATGATGAAGTCTCTGAGAAAATGTTTCTACTTGTCAGCTGTCAGCAGTTCTTTTAGTAAATTATGGTCGTATTTAGAGGAACAGAGACCAGGAAGCAGATACCTCTGAAACTAAAGACTGAATCTTCGTCAGCTGGAAACACTGAATATTTTTTAAATACTCAACATTAACATGATAACTAAGCCTGTGAATATGTTAACATATAACATATAACATGTACAGTTAGCAAGTGGAGTCTCAGATGTCCCCAAATGTCCTCCTACAGAAAATAAACCCTTTTGATTTTGGAAACCACATGACCTTTGCATCGGGTCACTCACTAATAAAGAGCTAAAAATATCTGCAACTTGCAACCTTGATTTTCTGCTGCCTGTTGTGTGTAATGAACGTCACAGTCTTCACCTCTCTCCGTAAAGGATTAGGCTTTAATCAAACTCTGCTGTCTCAAGGTTATGTCCTCGCAGAGACGTGTCTCATGTTTGCAGGGTCCTTTAGTGAGTGAAGTATTTCAATTGTATGCAACATTATACTTCAACTTTAAACTGCACTACATTTGTCTGTTACTGTACAGTTTTTTCATGCCCTTCCCGTCCATTGAAAACACTGTGTCTCCAGATGTGGTGATGTTGAGAGTGTGCAGGTGTTCCTTTATGGGCTGAGACAAACCTCCTCCTTCTTATCAGCTAGAAAATACATCATCACAAAGCTGAAAACTGTTTTTAGTGAAAATTAGCTCCAGCAGTAAAATACAACAGCCACATTAATGCAACAGGGATATTAATCCAGAAACATCAGATCTCATAGTGAAACACTGACAGCAACATTTTACTGCACTACAGTATGTTTACTTTGATACTTTGAGTACATTTTGCTGATAATACTTACATACTTTTACTGAAGTAAGGTTCTGAATGCAGTACTACTACAGTGGTAGCAAAGTATATTTACTCAAGTACTGTACTTAAGTAGAACATCGAGGTGACTGGACTATACTTGAGTATTTTCTATTTCTACGCCACCACATCTCAACATCTGTACGTTTTTCTTTACTACATTTAACAGACAACTTTACACACATGAAGAGTTTATAAAATATGACGTTTTGTTATAAATTAAACTACTCAACAGTTTATACAAGTACTGCTGAAACCATTAGTGGGTTGACAGAAAATTAATTGGCAACTTTGATCCTTTAAGTAATTTTTCATTCAAAAACATGTCAGGGTTCCAGCTTCACTAATTAATTATTTTAATATTTGAATGTTTGTTATTAATGCTGAAGTTTGGACTGTTGGTCGGGAAAAAAATGAAGGTGTGACTTTGGGCTCTGGGTAACTATGAGGCAACAATCAACCGATTAACGGAGAAACTAATCAGCAGATTCATTCATAGTTGCAATAAATATTGCAGTCTGACACAAAATAGTTAAAAATGGGCTCCAGCTCAACAACTACAGCAGTAAAATCCTGCATTTCCATTAATGCATGAGAAATAATAATCTGATGATATAATATTTAATAGTACAACAGCTGGGGCACAGGATATTTTTCATTCTGCTTTAATACTCAAGTACATTTTCTTGATTATACTTACTACATACTTTTACTTCAGTAACATTTTCAATGCAGAACTTTTATTTGTAATAGAGTATTTTCACAGTGTCGTATTTGTACTTTTGCTTAAGAGAATGATCTGCACACTTCTTCCAGCACTGCCCCTTGTGATGTCAAGCCGGGAAGCAGTTCAGGGATTATAAATGTATTTATATCAAATATGCTAAACGCTGAAGTGAAAAAGTGAAAGACTTTAAGCACTGAAGCCTCACCATGTTAAATGCGACGCATTGTATGGGTTAACAACAGATTCCAAGATGCAGGAGAGTAAATGTTGTTTGTAACATCGCTGCAGATGTTTGAGGCTGGAAGCGTCTCCTGAGCAGAGGGTGAAGAGCTGACATGTTTGGGGCCAGACAGGATTAACATGAGGAGCCCTGAGCCCGCAGAGAGACACTAATACCATCTGCGTTAGGTTTTAGATTAAATTAAATGGAAATGAAGCCCTGGTCCGGATTTAGACTCAAGTTCAGGGTTAATACTTAACTCAAGACAATAAACAAAAAGTGCAGTCAGTGACGGCTGGATGTTTTCTAATGGAAGCGTGTGTGTGTTTGTGTTTCTCACCATCCTCCATCGCTTGTCTCATGGTGATCGTCCAAACTCACCACAGAGGAAAAAAGGCTTACTCCACTGAAAATAAAAAACATAAAACATAAAACAACTCTGAGGCAACAGTCTCATAATTTAAAACACTGAACAACTGACACGTTTATTCATTGATACCAACATCATTACTTACTATTTTTAAAATAACTACTAAGTATGTTCATGTAAAAATCTCACGTCATAACGAGTAAAACAACGTTATACTCAAGATCTTACTCGGTGTGTACGTCTACCATCATCATGCTTATCATGCATGCAGGAGGTGGTTTGGGTTGACAGGGTGGGTCAGAAGACTTTCACCCAGGAGTCCGGTGTTCATGTACTTTTTTGTCATATTGTCTAAACCACTAGTTAGAACGTGGTTATAATATATTTTTATTTATTATCATTGCGTTTAAATCTGCATCTGCGTTTCCATTCCAGCATTTTCCAGCTTTGCTTCACTAACAGGCGTGTTGGCTTCTCACACTCCACCCACTTTGCCAAAATGTAGAGGTTCTGGCTCAAAATGTCAGTGTTTCTCTTATCGTTGTATTATGGGTAAAAAAAAGACATATTTTTTTACCTTCTAAAGTTGACATGAGTAACTCGTTGCCTGACTGAACTGTTGTTAATACAAAAAAAAGCGGGTCTGTGAACTGTGGGCAGACTGATTCTTACTGCTGAATCATTAATAGCTGCAAGCATGTAGGCCTGGGCCGACTGTGAAAGTATCAGGCATGTTTGTCTGATTATAATAAGAAAAATATTATTATTATTATTATTATTATCATATGATACATATCACACAACAGCTGTTTGCGACCTGACCTTTCTTTTCTCCGTGAAAGGGAAGAATTTTGAAAGGTTGCGTGGCGCTGTGGAGAGGCCCCAGCTGCAGTACTGCATGGATCATGCGTAATATCCAGCCAGACGGAACGATCACGAACCGCACCAGCGACACAACACGTACTGAAGAGGGAGTGGGGCGGTGGGACAAACTGGGCCAGGAGGTCGCGGAGCGACCGGCCATCTGGGGACGGTCAGTAATCGTTCCCTCTGGCTGGATGAAATCTGTGACACTCCTGAATTTACGCATGATCCGTGACGATAGAGAAATATAGAGATTAATGTCAACAAAGCATGCTGTCAATATTTTAGAGAGCCCCCCAAAATATGAACTATGAAAATATGAATATTTAGGGGAACTGATGTCTTATTAAGGGGAGCTAAGCTCCCCCTGGCTCCCCCGTAATTTGCACCCGGCACCTGATGAATGTGAGTTTTTAGCTCTGTGTTTGGTCTCCACCAGCTCCTGAGGGAAACATCTGGCTCTTCAGCTGCTAAACGCTCCACTGTGTTCACCAGCTGCTCTCTGACTGAGTCTGTCTGCTGTTTGCTGCTGAGCAGCTCCTGTACGGCAGCTTTTTACAGCCTGCCGCTGCTGAATCAGACAGGAAAGGGCTGAGGGTAATAATTCATATTGTGCATCATCTTGTTATCTGTTGTTACTATGAAATACGGATTACTGCAGCTTTAAGTCTAAAAATATGCCATGGACTTGGACATTTAAACTATCAGCTAACATACAGTACTGTGTCCGTCATCTACCTGTTTGTATGTTTATTCTTGAGTGTCTTTCTACATGTAGAAGCTGAAAGGCAGGTTTTCTTAGCAGATATGTCCCATAACATATGATCATATTGTATTTTATTGTCATTTAGGTTGGTAAAGTCTGTAATGTTACACAAGATGAGCTGAAAAGAACATTTTAAACACAGCTTGAGTTAGTTGGTACTTCCTCTTATAGCAGCGGGCTAGTTTGACTTTGCGTCTCCTCTTTAGCTTCTTATCTTGGCTCAGCTTATTTTTCCACTCACTGTCCAGGAAGAGCTTCCTTTAACACATCTGAAAGTCATCTGAGCTCATCGCGCAGCCTCACAGTGTCTCTTCAGAGACTCAAAGACACAGCTTCTGTTTCTGCTGGTGTCTCAAACTTAAACTCAAGACTCTGAGTCTAATTCTCAGTCGGACTATTTATTTTCTCGGTTAATAGATTAGTTGTTGGGTCCAGAAAAATTTGTACAGTGTCAGTGATTCCCAAAGCCCAAAGGTAACGTCCTCAAATGTGTTCCTTTGTCCACAACCCAAATATTCAGATCAGCTGGGGACCACATGTTGCTATACATGAGCAGAACATCAGACAGGTCAGTTCGTATAAATACTTGTCCACATCAAAAGAATTATCTTTTACATTTTCTGAGGAGACTCAGACTCTTTGGAGTGTGAAGCAGCATTATGCTAATTATAGAGTCAGTTCTACGTTATGGTGTTACCAGCTGGTCAAATTTAAAGGACAAATATCAAAACTGGTTCAGACAGCAGGGAAGATTATTTAAACTTCTCACTCCTCAGGACATTTTTTTAAGGTCCTGTATTCAGCAGGTTAATAGGATCTTATCTGACTCACTTAAACTCTGAGATGAGCTAATGTACACCGGAAGGAGGTTTACAGTCTCTTTATGTAAGCACCACCTTTATAAACACTCTTTTCTTCCTGTGTCTATTAAATGTATTAATGGGCAGCTCCTGCAGGACAGTCAGAGTAGCAGGAGAAGGTCTGTAGGACTTGATGACTGATCCTTGTTTGGGTTTTATTGCAAGACTTCTTATGGTTATTTTTACGGTAATTCTCTTTTTGTGTAACTCAGTTGCTTGGTTGTTTTCAGTGTAGCTAAGATAATTTATTGCTACGTGTTTCAGTTCATTGTGTTTTTATTGTAACGCCAGTCTGGTGAATCGGTTGTCCAACTCTACGGGAGACAATAAAGCTACTTTGACCTTCATGACCATTAAAAGTTACCTAAGAAGGGACTGAAAACGAAAAACTAACTCGGGCTGGTAACTCAATGATGCCGAGGTTCAGGTGCAGCCCTCCACACTTCCACACCTCAAAGTTTACTTTTGGCTAAAATTGCCTTCACCAGCCTGACAAACCATGTTTTCCCCTTAATTTTCGTCTGTCAAATGGCCCGGCTGCTATATTTGTCTTTGTTGTGACACAATGGGACATTTGTGAACTCCAAGCTTATTCAAAATGCTTCAGCTGCAGGCAGAAACAAAACACTGCACCACAGCTACTGGCCTAAGAAGGAAAACATATTAAAATTGGGTGCATGCAAGTCCATGGAGGTGAAAAGTTTGCTTTGTGTGGTGTGAAATGAGGCAACACTGCGCCTCACCAGAGAAATGGCCGTACAGGTCGATTATGCAGCAGCATATTACGACCTATTTTGTGGTTCAGACCTTCATGTTCCCCTCAGGATGAACTGCAAGAACTTTGGTGATCCTCTGACTTTCCATCTAGCGCCATCATCATACCTGCAGAACTGATTCCCATCAGCCTCAGTTGGGTTTACTGCTGATTAGCTAATGTTAGCATGCTAACACATGAAACTAAGATGGTAAACATTGTAGCCTAACCTGCTAAACATCATCATGTTAGATCTTTCACTGTGAGCATGCTAGCATTTAGCCTCTCAGAGCTGGTGACATGGCTGCAGCGTCTCTGTGGTCAGAGCTCAGTCCTCATACACAAACAGTCAAACCACCTGAGTAAAATAAAATCAACTTACCTTCCTCCTCCTCTTCCTCTTGTCCAGTTTGATGTTTCAGTGTGTGAACTCTGAGCCGAAGTGAATCAGCAGCCAGTGGTGCCTGACATGGATGTGATATTACAACCAAACCCAAAACAGACACTAATCCTCTCTAACCCTGCCTAATCCTCTCTCTCTCTCTCTCTCCTGCCCTCTCTCTCTCTCTCTTTGCTTTCTTCTGGTATTTTTAAAATCTTTGTCTCTCCCCTTCCGCTGACTTCCTGTCACTCCATCTGTCTCTCTGGTGCGCTCCACGTCTGAGCCTCCTTACCTTCCCACTCTTTCACTGTAAAGCCTCCTCGCTCTGTCATGTTCTCGCTCTCTCTCTCTTACTGTAAGTACTTCAACAGATCACAAAGCTTCTTAACTCTTTGCTGCTTTTAGCCACACACACACACACACACACACACACACACACACACACACACACACACACACACACACACACACACACACACACGGCAGGTCAGATATGATGAGCAGCAGTAAACACAGTGTTAAGAGGGCAACACACACACACACAAACACACACACTATTAATGTAGTTGTGATGGATTAAATCCTACTGCAACATCTGGGTCTTCAAGAGGCCAGCTGTCATCAGCTGTGTGTGTGTGTGTGTGTGTGTGTGTGTGTGTGTGTGTGTGTGTGTGTGTGTTGGTGGTTATCACAGCGTATAGGTCAGCTCCTCAGAGATTATCACTGATCCTTCAGAGACGCCGTAGAAACAATCAGATATAAGAAATCAGGGTTGCCAGAAGAGGAGCCTTGTTTTCACGCAGCTTCTTCGTACTGCTGACCGCCGCATTCTCATCCCGCGACCCGTCATGTCGCATGGTCAAGACCCGTTGGCGTCCGTTTGTAACGCACTCGGGGAAGCCCTGTAGAATCACTTATAAACGCTGCAGGCCAAACCAAGATCTTTTCCCTAACCTAGGGTGGTGATGAAGCTCTGGATAACACACGTGCCTTTGGTGTGGGAGACCCGGGTTCGATTCCCACTGTGACCCATCCACCAGTGTGTCCCTGAGCAAGACACTTAATCCCTCGTTGCACCAGAGGCGTGCGACCTCTGACATATATAGCAATTGTAAGTCGCTTTGGATAAAAAGCGTCAGCTAAATTAGAGTTAATGTAACCTAGACAAGTAGTTTTGTTGCCAAAACCTTAACAAATTGCAACGTTTCAAAATTACAGTTTGAAGTACTTTTATTTTAAATTCTAACCGGACGTTGCATATTTATTGTTGCTAACTTGCCCACAGAGTCCTATTGTGATTTTGATTTGAACATCGTGTGTTATATTTTCTTGCATAAATAGCATTTTTTGTCTGGCTTCTTCTCTCCTGAGATGACCAACTATTCAGACTTCATAAAAGGTGTGAATTCTCTGATTGTTCATTAAAATAAATGAATGCTAAAATTATGAGACAAACAAGAAAGCTCAGGTGAAGTTGTGCCAGAGCTCTGCTTGTAGAAGTGCTGCTTACTTACTTTGTAGAGTCTTTTTGCAGACCTGTAGGATAGAAGAGAATATACTGTATTGTCCCCAAAGGGAAATTTGTCATGGACTGGTAGTAGCTGCCCTTACAGACAATAAATACACGTAAAATACATGACAGCTGAAGACGTACACATAACATATGTACCATTACGTCAAAGACAGGCCTTATTCAGTCTGGTCTCTGATTTGTGTGCGTGTGTCCAACTCATACCTGGTATGAGCCAGACCTGAAATAGTCAGTGGACACACCAGATTTATCTCCTGGGAGCCACCTGGGATTTCCGAGGTGAAGATAGCAAAATATAGATCGAGCACATTTCACAGACAATACTGCTGACTGATTTTAATTAACATAGATGTGTAAACATGTATGAAATAAAACAGGAGCGTGCCCTCTACCATCAGCATCATGCTCACCTGGTCTGTACCGTGTTCGCTGAAAGAGAATATTGAAACTGAGTAGAAACAGTCATACAGACGTATTCACTTTCAGTTTGACCTCCAAAGACAGTGGTTTACATCATCTGATTGTAAATAATCTGATTCTTTTGACAATCTGTCTGACCAGTTGCCAAATACATGGATGGAGTGCAAATGGTTAAACCAGCAAAGGCCTTATATGCACATTATAGGTTGAGTCTCGTGCTCATTGATACATGTGTGTTGGTGTCTGCGTCACCAAAACGTTAGTTGGCAGTTGGGTTTCTATGTTCTACTGTGTCGTGTTTCTTCTTCTTCTTCTTCGTTGGTGTAGGCTGCTACAAACAATGGCGAGTGAAAGTGAGCGGATCATGTTGTTTGTACAACTCTTGAACCGGTTGATGTAGAAGAAGAAGGACGAGCTGGAAACGTGTAGGAGTATTTGTGACACTTCCTTTCTGGGAGGTGTGCGTCAGGCTACAGCGTAGATTTGATACAGAAATATAAACTGGCCTATTTCTCTGGAGTAACTTCAATGTTTCCATATGCAGATTTATGGCACTTGTTACTACCAACAATGATTTTAAGCACATAAAGCCTGATTCTTTTTACTCTTTTCAGGCCGTGACTTTCTCTTGACTTTACTGATTTAACTTTGTAGATTGTTATCGATAATTATAGTACCTTATTTAGCCATGTGGTCAAACTGAACACACACATGCTTTCCAAGTCTGTCATTACATTTTATTTTATTATTATGTTGTATTGCTGTGTTAAAGTTGCTGAGGGTCATGTCTGTTGAGCTAAACAGGCTGGAGCTGTGTGAACGTCTTTAATTGCACTCAAAGGATAATTACTTTTCCTAACTTTGCTACTTAATTAGCAAGAGCCACTGAGTGTTTGTCACATTACGGCATGTTGGATCATTACTGAGCTAAAAGGTATTTTCTTACCAGCACATCCCCCCGAGGCCGGCCCACTGTGACCACTGGGTCATAATAAGCTGTTTGCACTCTGGCTGTAGTCAGGCCCGTCCCCTGAGACCTGGTCTGTTGTTCACCAGAGACGGCACACATGGGAGGTCACAGTGCAGGACACTAATGACACTCATTACACTATCCTTACATCAGCTGTGGGCTTCTGTGTGGACCGTATTGGTGTTTGCCAAATAAACTGCATCATAATAACTGGAAATTGCTTTTTTCATTGACCCCTCAGAGGCACAAAGACACACACATAAAAAAACAGTATGTTACATCACTTTCAGGATGCACTTTCTGTTAACTTTGTTACCACACTGTGACCTCTTTGACCTTTAAACATGGAGGTCTGGAAATGATACTTCTGCAGG
>NW_025744111.1:0-4978 GCF_021292245.1 Micropterus dolomieu
TATGATCAATCTATCTTTATCAACAGGCTATGTACCACAGTACTTTAAAGCAGCTGTAATTAAACCTCTTCTGAAAAAGCCCAAACTTGATCCGGATGATTTAGCCAACTATAGACCTATATCTAACCTTCCATTTCTCTCTAAGGTTCTGGAGAAAGCAGTTGCTAAACAGCTGTGTGACTTTCTACAGAGCAATAGTTTATTTGAGGATTTTCAGTCCGGATTTAGAGCTCATCATAGCACAGAGACAGCACTGGTGAAAATTACTAACGACCTCCTTATTGCATCAGACAAAGGACTTGTCTCTGTACTGGTTTTATTAGATCTTAGTGCTGCATTTGATACCGTTGACCATCAGATCCTATTGCAGAGACTGGAACATTTCATTGGCATTAAAGGAACCGCTCTAAGCTGGTTTAAGTCCTATTTATCAGATCGATTTCAGTTTGTACATATTAACGATGAGTCCTCCATGCACGCCAAAGTTAGTCATGGAGTTCCTCAAGGATCTGTCCTCGGACCAATCCTCTTCATTTTATATATGCTTCCTTTAGGCAATATTATCAGGAAATATTCCATAAACTTTCATTTTTATGCAGATGATACTCAGTTATATTTATCGATCAAGCCAGATGAAACTAACAGAATGCAGGGTTACTTGTGGTTCCTAGAGTCTCCAAAAGTAGACTAGGAGCCAGAGTGTTCAGCTATCAAGCTCCTCTCCTGTGGAACCAGGTTCCAGTTTGGGTTCAGGAGGCAGACACCATCTCCACATTTAAGAGTAGGCTTAAGACTTTCCTTTCCTTTCCCATATTTCTATATACTAATTTTTAATAGATTGATTTTACGGATGCAAAGATGTTAGAAACGTTAATCTCGAGTTTAACCAGTAGCTTACACACTTTTATAATTGGGCAAATTGCATCTTGAATCTTACCATCCCTAGGAAATAGCTTCATACAGGACCCTGTTCCGATATAATTTCAACAATTTACTTTCAACCAGTCTATCAACTTTCAAACCCTCTTTAACCCCTGTAATTCCAGCTGATTCCATATGAGCCTTTCACATGGTACTTCCACATATATAATATTATAGGCTGAGTTTGAGTCCAAAATCATGTTAGCTTCCTCAGAAAAGTCCTGGACGTTTTTTTGTATTCAAGATACCATTTTTTTCCAAGAACAATATTTCCCTAATGAAAGGCACGCAATTTCCTGGGTCTTCTTTCTTATAAATAGGTAATACATTGCCATATTTCCAGTCATTTATCCAGAGATTGTTTTAGATGGCTCTTTAATGTTTACCCATTGCAAGCGAAAAAACAGATTTGGGGAGTTATTCCCTTACAAATTTTATATTTTGTTGTCATCTACATTATTTTCATCATATGGAATCATGGCGGAATTGAATTGCTAACCCCACATATCAAATCCAATCATGAGATTAACACATTCTTACTTCAGTAACATTTATAGAGCCTTGCCCTTCTTCCAATACGGCCCTCAAACAAACAATGTAAATTTGTATTTTTTCTGATTTCAGTAAATTAAAGCTGCAAGCAGCGTTGGGCGGGCCTTCGCACTTGTAGCGCATCCGGGTGTGACCCGGCCACGTTGCATATTCTGTAGGTCTGCCGGTGCGTCAGTGAATTTGCTACGCACTTTGGATGCTGCATAAAGGTGTCACTTCCTGTGTCCCCTTTGTGGCGCAACATAGCACTTGCCACTATGAATATAAATTAATATTGGCGTGTAGATATGTTCAGGGCAGGACAGTTATCAAGCACGTAAAGTGCAGATGTGAGCATGTACACTGAAGTTACAACAACTTCCTGTGTCATGGCGAAGAGTTGATATTTGACGCCACGCCACGGACACGCCCATTGACGAAAACTCACAGATAGCACAACTTTTCATCTTCAATGCCTTTAGAAGGCACAGCAGAAATTTGGGGTCGATCGGACTAAATTCCTAGGAGGAGTTCGTTAAAGTACGAAGTGTGTAAATCATCCAAAAATGGCCGTAAAATTCAAAATGGCTGACTTCCTGTTGGGTTTAGACTATGGCTCCAAGAGACTTTTTTGTGCGTCTTGATATGATACATTTCCCCAGAAAATGCATGTAGGTTGAACGTTAACGAGGGGCTAATCTTTTCCAATTTTCTAGGTGGCGCTAGCGAGTCATTTTGCCACACCCATGTGCGAAACCCAGCACCAGTTCTGACATGTGTGCAAAGTTTAGTGAGTTTTCAAGTATGTTTAGGCCTCGACAATGGAGCTTACTTTGCAGAAAGTTGCTAGGTATTTTATTGCAACAATAAAAGAAAGCAGCGTGTATACACAAGCATTTATTTACGAGGTAAAGCAAGATCAAATTAACTCAAATTCACTAAGCAAAGACAGTGTGTGTGTGTGTGTGTGTGTGTGTGTGTGTGTGTGTGTGCGCGCACATGTACGTTACTAGTTGGAAAAGGAAGAAAGTTGTTTTGATGTTGCTAGCTGTTAACTGGCAGGTCTGTTTTCGATGGAGCCAGGTGGTGAAGAATTATTTAGTTGAAGTCTTTGCTGTGCCCCGATACAGAGAGGGTCCAACCGCTTTGTCTGGTTTCCTTAGAGTATTGTGTTGTAGGATCTTAAGTGGGACCTTGTGTCGCGGCTGTAAGATCAAGAGGTCTGAGCAGGCCCAGCTGAGAGGCCGCTGCACTGTTGAAACAGGCCGGTGCTACTGTTTTTATCGGTGCAGTGTCTGAGGTCACAGGTCATTGACCAATCAAAACTGCAGCTTGGTCTCTATGCTGAGTTGACATGTCTGTGTGACTTCCCAGGAGGCCTCCTGGGAAACTGAGTTCAATGAGTCACATAGTTCACAAAGTTCAGTTAAGATCACAAATTAACAAATTCACCTATGTCAGCTACCTGTGATCCCAACAAAACTATTTGCTTGATGTAGGTCTACCACAAAAACATTGCAAATAAATGTATTGTTGCAAGTTAGACAGTGTGCAGCAGTTCATTTTCAACTTTAAATGTAAATTAGAGAAAAACAAGCTCAGAAGTGTTTGTAATGTAAATGTTGTTATAGATTTAATGTATCTCAATCTGGTCACAGCTAAATTTGTTGCACAAAAATGTGTACTGTTAAGATGAATGATGTTGGCATCATGTATTGAGAACCTTGTTGGATATTTAGTTTATTTATATTATCTAAAACTATGTTTCAGTCTTTATCTCCATCAGTGAGTAATCAGAATTCAAAAATGGCTAAATAAACATGGCCAAATACTGGCCCATGGTTTTGTCATAGAAACTGTATATTTCCCGGTGGAGAATTGAATAAATTAATGAATCACAACAAACGGTTGTCTTTTGGTAAAAAGAGAATTAATAACAGGAAGTATGCAAACCAGAAGCAGTTGGGTCACTTAAGGCAGTTTGGAGCATCTGGCCCAGAGCAAAGAAGTGCATAAACATTTTAAGACAGTGGCACATTAGTTTTGATATATAGATAAATGCCATCTTTTATTGATAGAATTTGTTACATAGTTGTCACCTAATTTATTTATTCGTTTACATTTCTGCTTTATTATGACAGTGACAGTTGGAGAGAGACTCGGAAGAGAGGCTGGAATTTAGCCCAAGAAGCTGCAGTAAGGACTGCCTTTATACATGGTATGCACTCTACCAGGTGAGCTGCCTTATTTTTTTAGTAGGCTTCTCTCCGTTTCACCAAGAATCAAAGCAGCAGTTCCTGTTATGAGTTGGTTGTTATATCAAAAGTCATTCAAATACATATTTATCTTTCAGGAAAACACAGGTTGAACATATCAAAATCACCATTTAACTGCTGAATAAATCAGCAAAAATGGGAAACACAGTACCATCAGAAAGTAACATGGGCAACAGCCTGAGATGCTGCAAGTGTGATAAAGTCCTGCCTCCGTGCACATCCTTCGATCATTTCAACAAAAGTACTGTTCATGGGCGGTTCGTCTATGTGTTCAATGGAGGTGAATACTACAGACCAGTTGGCTCCGATAATATGTACGAGTGTGAATACTGCTTTAATAAACCAATCAGGGATCAAGAAATAATTAGCATAGAGGAGGAGAGACAAAAACTGGATCAAAGACTACAAGAATCGCAACAACGAGCCAAAGAGCAGCATGAGAAACAACAGAGCAGCAACATTTCAGAAGAATATGAGTCCAAGCGAGATGTTCAGATGTGGCATCTGGATGAGTTTGAGGCTAAGTATGAATCAGGCAGGGATGAGCTTCTAGAAATCCTCTCTAAGAAATGCAGTTCCCCTGTTCCAGATCTGAGTCTCACTCAGCTGACAGCAGACCAGCAGCGGGAGATCCTGTCAGTCCTGGACAAACTTCTGTTTGATGAATGGATCAGTGCTCCCCCGTCCCTCAGCACTCTGCAGCACACTCAGGTGTTCATCACAGAGCTGTGTGCCCTGTCTCTGGAGATCCCCGAGGGAGTTCCCCTACAAAACCTCTCCAATCAGGTGCAGTCCCTGGTGGACTCCATCAGCCAATCAGCACGCAATGCTGCTGAGAGTCTCCTGCTGACTCAAGCCCTGTACCTGAACCTGATGCACTTTTTCACTGACTATAGCAGCTCTGATACTGACGCAGTCCTCATAGCCAAACAGTGGGCTGGAGATAAGCTTTCCACTCAGAACCTCTGTCTTATAGAATTCCTGAGCACCCTCGCATCATCACTGCAGAATGTAGTGGGAAGAGCCTCTGTGTTCATTTTAAAGATGGAAATCCAGTGCTTGAAGCTTCTCTTATCCACACTCACACATCTAACCGGCAAAGAAACCCACTCAGAATCCACTGAGATGCTCCTCAGACTTGTGCAAAGAAACCAATGGACCCCAACGGAGGCAGTGACTCTGCTCAAAGCACTGTCACAGAAATATGCAGAGGATGTTTCAATAACTGAAGTCCTTAAGCTGGTGCAAGC
>NW_025744112.1:0-35500 GCF_021292245.1 Micropterus dolomieu
CAAAGAGGAAAGTCTTAAGCCTACTCTTAAATGTGGAGATGGTGTCTGCCTCCTGAACCCAAACTGGAACCTGGTTCCACAGGAGAGGAGCTTGATAGCTGAACGCTCTGGCTCCTAGTCTACTTTTGGAGACTCTAGGAACCACAAGTAACCCTGCATTCTGGGAGCGCAGTGCTCTGGTGGGGTAGTAAGGTACTATGAGCTCTTTAAGATAAGATGGTGCCTGACCATTAAGAGCTTTGTAGGTAAGAAGAATGATTTTAAATTCTATTCTGGATTTTACTGGAAGCCAATGCAAAGAAGCTAAGACAGGAGAAATATGATCTCTTTTCCTGGTTCCTGTCAGAACACGTGCTGCAGCATTCTGGATCAGCTGAAGAGTCTTAACGGACTTTTTCGAGCAGCCTGATAACCAGCCTAGAAGTAACAAATGCATGGACTAGTTTTTCTGCATCATTTTTAGACAGGCATGTCTCGTTCCCCTTCTCGGGGAACAAGGGTTACATACGTAACCCGAGACGCTCTTTCAGTTGTGGACCATTTACCCAAAACAATGCTGGATCTGCTGAGCTAAGTGGAAATGCAGAGATGGTGAGAACAGTTGTTACATTACACATAGTCATCATCCATTGTTTATATGAAAATGATGATAAGTGCAGCTGTAAAGTAATGTAGAAAGATTTCATTATCTAAACTTATAGTGTCTTCACGGTCATTGAATTGTACCACATGAGATACTGAGGCGATGCAATGCCTTGAGCAACATAGGCTATATTTTCCCATCTTTGGCTTCAGCATGAAGCATGAATAGGGAGCACCATAACACAAATAGGCTGCTGTCATCACATGAATTGTCAGTGACAGTCTTACAGTTGGCCTGAGCTGAGTGTGCTTGCCTGGCCTGTGCAGTTAATGGTGTGGTTTGAGTTCACTGCAGTTTTAATGGAGTGAAGTCCCATCTCTGTCTCTCTTTATTAACCTTCAGAAAAAGCAGTGTGTTCATTTTCAGGTTATGCAAGGCCACGGGACATCATGGGAATCATATTTGTGATCTCAGTCCAGTGCGAAAGTCTTAACATCCTGTCTTTGATCATCAGTTTCATTTCTCCTATAATAAAATGGCTCTCTTTACCTTTTCAGCAGCTGTATCCAGTAAAGTATGATTTCATCCTCTCCTCTCTCTCCCCCCCTCTACAGCCTCTTCAGAGAGGTCAGGTTGATTTTAGCTTCACAGCTTTTCACTCCTAACAGCATCTCTTTTCCCCCACTTTGGGATCTCATTTTATCAGTCCTCCTGTTTTCTTTATAAAGTCTATATCTGTTTTTTCACCCCCCATAGGCCTCCATATTTTGCTAATGAGATCCTGCTGCTCACACCCTTGTAGGATGGGGAACCTGGGAATCAGAGTTTTGCATCAAAATGCTGTGTGGACAGATGGTTTCCATCAGCTCCAGGTAGACTGCTCAGGTGAAACTCCCTCACCTCAGTCCAGTTGATCAATTAGCTGAGAGAGGCAACTGGGGAGCAGGGATAGAGGATGCTACTGTGAAGTGCACAGATATTAAAATCTGCTAGCAAAGCACTGGGCCCCTGACTTTTATTTACAGATATCAGCTCGACTTCTTCCCTCTCCCGTAGTTTTGTGCTTTATTGTTAAGGTGGCTCTGGAGCTGTGGTTGTGGGCTTCGTGTTGACCCCTTGTTCCTGCTTGACACCTGCTGCCATTAGTCCTATTTTTATTATCATTAATGTTACTATCATTATTAGTAGTATAATTCATTTTGATTGAAATCTGTATCAGTGCCACCTTTAGTGTTGTTTTCTGTGTGGATATTGCGGGAAAAATATGAGGGTTGGTTCAGATAGTAAGAACCTCCTGCATATGTGGGTTCCAGTTATGTTCAGATCGGCTGGGTCTGGTCGTTAAAATAAACATTCTGATTAATAGCAGGTGGATTGTGGATGGGTGAAATAGGGTAAATCCTGATGTGACCCATGACCAGTTCATCATAGTTTATAATAATGCAGCACAGTAAGGATCCAGATGTTTCATAGAGGAGGAGTGGAGGTGGAGTTCATATAAACACATATAAACCACAGAGTACAGTAACATAAGCCTTTGTGATCAAAGAAGGTTTTTATGTCACGACAACACTCAAGTCCATACACACACCATTCTCACTCATCCCCATGAGCTCTCCCTCTCTCTGTGCTGCAAGTCTGCCTTTATATGTTATTATGGTTTTTATAATCTGCTATTCAATCCCCACTTAAATAACAATGCTCCAAAGTACAAGCGCACCTGGCTTTTTATTTATTTATTTATTTTTTTTTTTAAACCTGTCCTGCCCTGCAGCCTGGTATAGAGTATAATGACCTGGATACCATATTGTGCCAGACAGATTTTACTTTAACAAGACAGTATTAATATACTCCTTTGTCTGTTTTATTATTTATTTAATTATGTATTGATTTGTTACCGGGCCAGACAGGGGGGCAGACACCGGGATGGGGGGGCACAAACAGACAGCACAGAGAAAGGACAACACCTGTAAGAGAAGGGGGAAAGGGGGATGGAAGGTGGGGACAACAGGGAAAAGCTGTGGGAAACACCAATTGCAGAAAGCAACGAAACCTGCAATAGAACAGAGAGGGGGGCTTGGGGAGGAGAAAAACAACAACAACAAACAAACACAAACAAAAACAAACAATAAAAATAATAATAATAGTAAAAGACAACCAGCCGAACAGCAGCAATAAACAGCTGACATAGTAAGACAACTAAGAGAAAAATGAAAATAAGAAACAGTCACACACACTAAATAAGCAACACAGCACAGCTACAAGAGCTGGAATAATAATTAATTTAACTAAAAGTAAACTGAAAGAAAAGCATCAGGAATAATTCTACCAGGGACAACCTAAATTTGTTTGTGTCTATGTGTGAGACTGATTGTGTCTGTGTGCGTGTGGGTGAATGTGTCTTTATGTGTGTGTGTACATGTGTGTGCGCATAAGCCTGTTAAAGAATGTAGTTGTTAGTGAGAGTGGGACGCCACGACTGTAACAGGCAGGCAAGAACCCCAGTAGCCAATAGGGGTGGTAGAAAGAAAAAGAATAAATCAATCAAAAAAAAAACAAAGACTCCCAGATGCACCGCGATGCAAACGCGGAAGACCCCGACCCAAATGCCAGTTGACAACGTAATGCCGACGGAACGCAAGAAGCGTAACCCGCGGAAGAGCAGCGCCCGGACCGACCGCGGCGCGCACACAACATAGACCAGTGCTCCCCCCCCACCCAGCACCCCACTGCCACGAAGCGAACAACCAAAATGCCCAAATGCCACGCAATCATCAACACCAATGCACAAGTGACGAGCCCAACGCGCACGGCGACATCCCCCATGCCCATCACGCCCCCCGGCCGCCGTGCAACACCAGCCAAACCAGCAACGAGGCAAAATCAACTAGCTCAGCTGCATGCCACCAACAACCCACCCACCCGTCAAGGGCCGAGAACTCCAGGCACAAACCCAGAACAAACCGGAGCACAGCCCTGCCCCGCACCCACACTGCACATCCCGAAAACTAACTATATACCTCAGTATCCAGAGGGGTCCAACAACTGGCCGACAGAGAAATGGGGAAGCATTGATCCGAGGCCAACGAAGCAAAACAGGGACGCAAACTGGTCCCTCCAAGCCAACGAGGAAATGCCTCCCCTGGACTCCAATGCACAAACTAAACGCCCAGCAGCCATTCAGAGACCCTGCCCAGGGAAAAAGCACAATGCATCAAGATGCATCGACAATCGCCCCACAATCCCACCGCAGCCCTCCAAACCGCATTCGGATCAACCCGCGCAGAGACCCCCACCCCCAGAAGCCAGGACACCCTGCAACCCCCCAAAGCGCAAAGGACCCCAGACCGCATGTCCCGGGGGAAGCCGTATCCCGCCCAAGGAAGAACAGCAGAGAGCCGCCATACTCAACGCCATCTTGATAGGTCTATGTTAATAGAAAAAGTATTATGCTAACGCCTATAAAGTCACATTAAAATTACCACCTGTTTGAATGTAGCCAAAATAGGGATATGACTTTATATATAGTCCAGTGTTTCCCATTTTCCCAGTCCAGTGCGGCCTGCCACAGTTTCATAATGAAGCATAAACATTCACAAAACTTAAAACATAAAATGTTCTCTAACATTGTTTTACGCCATTGCTTTAGCAAAGGATCTGTTAAATGAACTAATATCTGGCTTTGTGCCCTCTTCAAATCACGAAAGACTGCAATTTAATTAAATAAGTATAATAATAAGGCCTATAAATAAGATATTAAAGGGACTATATGTAAATTTTTCAATGAAATTAATCCAATTTTCATTGCCTTATTGTCAATGGGCTCAAAACTCACTTGTTTTCTCCATTGCTTGCATCAGCCACTATTCTGCTTTTAATGTGGGGACGCCAGGTCGGAACAACCGAGCAGTCGCTAATGTTATCCGGTGCAAAGTTATATGCACATTACTTCACCAACTAACGCCACCCATATTACCATCCTGTGGACCACTGTTGATTTAGCCAGCAAGAAATTCATTCAGCTCATTTTCAGGTTCATAATCTTATTTAGGGGTTGTACCAGAACAGGTTTACATAGGTTAATTTTCAAAATACACCATATTTTTGTCATACTGCACATTGCTGCAGCTCCTCTTTTCACCTTGTGTGTTGAAGGCTTTGTTTTAGCTATGGATTGATACATCTTGTCTCTACATGATCTTTGTTGGCAGTTGCACATGCCAATTACTAGTTAAAGGTTCAGTGTGTACGTTTTAGTGACATCTAGTGGTGAGGGTTGCGAATTGCACCCCCCCTCCCCTATCCAAGAGAGTTGTATAGCTACGGTGCAAAGATGTCATCTATGAGATAGTAGAGAGTTGCCAGTCAAGAAATTAGGTTTCTGTAGATAGATACTGTATATTAAGGAATTATATTTACTTAATTATTCAGAAAAACCATATATTTTTTAATATTATTATTACTTGTTCATTAATCAACAACAGCCACATCAAGAAATGAAGTGCTCTCATACTCCTGTAATACAGTATTTTACAACTTGGGAGGGTTGGCTCATCTGGACTAACATACCAAAGTAACATCTCAGAAACTATCACATCTAGTGCATCAAGTTTGACCACTGACAGATAACAGGACAATGTAAGCCTCACTGTTTCTGCACCACAGTCCATTATAAACCACATAATACATGAAGTTTACAAAGGCATTGGCTGGTGAGAATCAAGGCTCCTCTCACTTTGCTTAATTAGATAAGCATGCAAATCTTACTAAAATGTCTTTTTGAATTTTTTAAAATACAACAGAAACACAAAGTAATACTGACAGCCATAATTTCAGCTTGTGGTAAAACGGTGCTACGTTTTTAATGGGCATTTAGCGTGTGAAAGTAAAAGTTATACATTTATGTGCAAAAGTTTAGCTGGCTGAAGCTATCATTTTATTGCCAATTAGTGATCAGCTGATTGTCTCACAAACATAACCGACAAAGCCAAAACAGAGCGCAGAGTTTAGCTGGCTGATGCTTCTATGCTCTAAGCTAATGTTACGGTTTTATTGCGAATTAATCAGCTGATTGTCTTGCTAATGTAACTGGCAAAGCCAACCCACAGGCTGGAGAATAACTAGGCGACATGAAATTAATGCAACTACATATTTCACACCACTAACAGGGGAAACAACTCACGGCTCTCTGTGATTATGGCCAGCTTCAAGCTAAAGCTATCAAACAACAGCTTTCATTTGCATCGCTAAAGTCTGACAGACTTAAGTTAATTACCTGTCCAGCAGAAAACAGACAACTTCAGCACCGCATTGAAAACATCTGTCCCACATTATAGCCTTCCATCTGGGAAAATCCACAACATCAGATATTTATAGTAGTGTTAATGATAACAATCGTAATGTTAATGATTATAATAACAATAATAATAATAGGACTAGTAACAATAGTTGTTGCAGCAGAGGGTGCCGAGCAGGAACACGGGGGCAGCAGGTGACCCGCAACCACAGATCCAGACTCCACAGCTCCAGAGCCAGAAACACCTGCAGGAAGTGATAGGAGGAGAGAGGAGAGAGACGAGAAAGCACAAGACTACCAGAAAGGGGAGAAGTTGTGTTAGTAACATGCAATAATGGGATGAGGTTGCATACAGAGGGAGAGAAAGTAGAGGAGAGAGGAGCTCATTGCATCATGGGAAGTCCCCCGGCAGTCTAGGCCTATAGCAGCATAGTGAGCATGCTTAGCGAGCATTATCGTGCATTTTGCTGTTATCCCTGTGACATCACAGGGATGAAAGGGAAAGGGCTGGACCACAGACGAGCTGTTTTGTTTATGCCAATGCTTAAGACACCAAATTAAAAACCTTTTTTTGAGAACTGTCAAGGGTGCATGTGGAGTGGACTTAATTGTTGTTACCACTTCCCTGAGCATGTCAACAAGGCTGAAACTGTCCAGCAGGGCTTCACAGTGTATGCTGGGTGTGTCTTCAGCTGTTATGGCCTTGTGGAGTTGACAGATGTTGGTTGTTTTGTTTTTCAATAAAACAAATAAAACATACACAGTGGTGTTCTTAGAGAGCCAAGTGAACAATACAAGAAACATTTATGTTCAGCCCATATGATAATACCAGGTCCAAAGAGTGACCTACATTATGAGTTGGTTCATTAACATGCTGTTTAAAATCCATACACTCTAATACATTAAAAGTCCTTCACTTTATTAACTCTCCTGTTATCAACATGTATATTATAATCACCAATTAAAATTGAACGTATTATTATTAATCATATTTAACGTGAATGCATGTGAGAAATTCACAGAATTCAGCAAAAAAGAGAGTTTTGCAGTCTGTAGATGGTTAGTCTCAACAATGGCAGGTAACAGCTCAAGGTTACTTTATTATTCTCAAAATACACTCCAAGGTCAGCGTCTCTATACTTTAGAGGTTCAGTGAGTACTGCAGCTTTTCCCCCACCTTTCCTACCTTCTCTACAGGAATGGAAGAACACATAAATTGTGAGATAGGCTTCTGTAAGTGTTGCTGGTGCATCCTCACCCAACCAGGTTTCAGTAAGAAATAGGCAGTCTAGCTCATTGTCAGCAATAAGGTCTTCAGGGCATTATATTTATACATAAAAACAATTTAATTCAATTCAATTTTATTTATATAGCGCCAAATAACAACAACAGTTATCTCAGAGCGCTTTTCATAAAAGAACAGGTCTAGACCGTACTCTATGATGTTATTTACAGAAACCCAACAATTCCAAACACAAAACACAACCACAGGTCTGTTTTTCACAAGAGGCAGATGCACATTTGGTCTAGTGGAAATTACCTTTATACTACAGGATTGTTATTATAAGGCCACAGCAGCCACCCGTGGGACCTGAAGTGATTTGGATGAAAGGCCCCCAGGGGCAATGACATGATGTCACACAGGTTTGAAGAGGCACGTGCTGAGTAATGACAGCAACACTGAGAGGATGTAGGACTGCAGTAACAGATCAAGAAGAACTCATGGGCCATGAATAATACCTTTGCCTTTTTGTCTCTCACTCTCCTCTCTGTCCTCCTTTCCCCTCATTTAAATCCTCCCTCCTACGCCTCTCCTACATACAGTATGGGTTACTGTATCCTGGTGGCTCATGGCCTTGGTCGGTTGTGTTCGGTGGTGGGCCGTTGGGGCACCACAGTTCTCAGTGTCTCGATGCTACTTCTGTTCCTGCTCTTCTCCTGGAAGACCGTCCAGCAGAACCACGTCTGGCTCTCCAGGGAGGCCCTCTTCCGGTAAGGAGATACTGTGTGTATGTGTGCGAGAGTGAGAGAACTTCCTTAACATATGCTAAGGCCTGTTTTCACAGGTGAAAAATAGTAATTTAGAAAAAAAATTATCCTGCCAAAACTTTTTTACCCACCTCTTTCACAGATGAAAAAAACAGATTATCATGGCATTGCTCTATCTACCCTTTTTAAAGCTATTATAGAATGGAATAAGCTCCCTGTCAGAGTTACAGGTGCTCATATGATCATGTAATGTTGTCATGGACGGATTATGAGACAAAGGGCTCCTAGGCATTTATGTTTTAAAGCCCCACCACCATCCCCACCTAGCAGCAAGCCATGTATCGGCTAAAAAACAAGGCTGTAAAGAGAATAGCTGTCTCCTGAATGCTTTACTTTTGTTCTATTGTCATATTGGTTCCAGGATAAGCCTATATGTTGGTGTTCGCATGTTTCCATCTCTCAGAGTAGCAACAGCATGTTGTCACACAAAACTCAAATTTCACTCTGAGCTGATAAGACACTTAGAAACACGAGGACATTCCTCTGGACGGGATTTAAATGACAGGAAGAGCAGCCAGTTCACAGAAAAACAAGAGGTCATTGTGGCTGTAATTATTACTGGGGTGGGCGTGAAAAATTACCCAAAAAGGCGCTCTGGACAGGTTAAGGTCACTGACTAGCACAAGTAATGTGTACCCCCCCTGCCCCACACACACACATATATCCAGTCCCAGTGGGGCTGCAGGCCATCATCACAGTTATTTTGCTCAGATGTCTGTAACCCATTTCTTTCTACAGCCCGACCTCATGCCTCCTCCTCTCCCCGCTCTTCCTCCTTGTTTCAGCTCTGGTATCCAGACTCTGCCTCACAATGCTAAAGTCCACTACAACTACGCCAACTTCCTGAAAGACAGCGGCCGGCACCAGGAGGCCATTCACCACTACACCACTGCCCTCAGGTCTGACTCTGAGCCAAAGCTCTCAAAGCTCTCTTATACTGTACTAATCCCCCTCCATTTAAGTCAAAGCTGTTTCCTGTTGCTAATAGAACTGTTTCATTGAAGTTCCTGTTCAAATTCTAAACATCAGCTTGTTAAATGACAAAGACACAAAGTTTCCCTCTCGTTGTGATGCCACTGTGGTTTAGTCCTGTGGCTCTTTTTGTTCACATTTTACAAAAAACCTGAGCTTCAATTCATGTTGAAAATGCTACAAAACCTTGCCTTGAGACATTACTCCTTGAGTCAATTAATGTACACTCCACTCCTCTCCACTGTGCTGCTGATCAGCCAAAGAGTGGCTAGTCAGGCTACAGTAGGGCTGGACAATAAAACAATATCAATAATTATCGAATTTTTTTTTTCAATAACAATATTATAAATGTTCAATAAATATTCAATAAATGTTTGATTTTATTCACTTTTTTATACACGAATTAGGACTTAATTTTTTAATAAGATGTGTAAGACATGTCCCCCCCCACATTTCAAAATCGATGTTTTGTCCCCTTCACTTTTTTCAGGCGATTTCGGAGTTGGCTCATAGCAGGTGCAGTTTGAGTGACAATCAATCACACTCTGTATCAGGCATGATTAAATAGTTGAAACGCGGACAAAAAACATGTAGCCTAACGTTAGGCCTCTAGAAAAAGTCCGACACCACACAAAGGTGGTGCTGAAAACTCAAGGGAGAAAAAAAGAGTTCACTCGAGGCTGGTGCAGCGGGTTGATATTACAGACTTTTCTTTTGTGCTGCTGTTACTTGCCTGAAGACAGTAGTGAGGACGCATGCAGCAGGAGTAACGCAAATTTGCAAAATGAATAAATAAAATAAACAAAGTCATTGGCACATTTTCATGATCCTTTTTTAAAACTGTACTTTTACTCTTTACTCTAGGATTTTCTTTAGGCCAGTAATCAATTTTTAATTGCGCTACATTTTCTTTGATACCTTCATAATTTAACCAGTCTGTAATATGCATCCGGCCATTTGTTTTAGCGCTGTCTGACGGTGAGTCCGTAAACAGAATGTTGCAGGTGAAACTAATCTTGGCTTTCACTCAGCAGCTTCCCGCTGTTATTAACTCACCAAACAGTCGTTTTTGAGATGCAGAGAGAGAGAGAGAAAATATGGTGGATAAAACAGTCCTGTTGGGCTTTATGCATGACGCGCAGCTTCCTCTGTATGTAGGTTTACCTGCTTCAACAATGAGCTGCTGCATGTTACTGCCACAATAAAAGCTAAATTAATCAACAAGCACAGCAAATTGCATTTCCAGAAATAACCATGTTGCTCAGCTGTTTCTAACCTGATGAACAGCAGATTAAATATTTTATTAAATATATTATACTTTTACTTGATATTTGTATTTTCTTTTACTTGATTGAATTTTTATGGGAGTAATTGTACTTTTTCTTGAGTAGTGATTTTGAGTAGCTACCCAACACTGGCCAGCAGCACCACTACTAGCTCTGATATGGTGAACATGCAACAGACAGCAGAGATGAGGGCAATAGCAGAACTTTAGGAGAGTAAGAGAGGAGTTTCTAGTTTTGAAAATGTATTTTAAAGGCTCCTTTAGTTATGTACTGAACTTGCATAAAATTCTCAAGAATGCAGGAATAAAGGTCTCTGAAGACCCAGAGGCCCCAACAAATGCTTTGTCTGGAGAGTGGGCTGACCAGGGACAAACTCCTGGGCCATTTGTTTGCGCCTGTCCTTGACCTTAAAACCCTGTGTCCTGAGGTGTGTATGTGTCTCTGCTATGTGTCCATAAACAATTTAAAAGTAGTCAAAATTATCACACAGAGACGAGCATCCTGCAGTATTTTAAGAGGAAGAGGTCAGAGGTCACAGGAGTAGGAGTAGAAAAAACAAAGGAGGATGAGCTTGTAAGTTGTATGGATAGCTACTAGACATACTGTATATTCTAATATTCACATAGTAAAAGATTTTGTTAGGCCATTGGCATGTCTTCAGAGTTTGCATTGAAGACAGTTCTGTGTTCACAAACATTTGTTACAGGGAGAGTCAGGGCCAAGTGAGACACAGGAAATATCACAGACAGCTCACAAGTGTAACTTTAGGATAACTAAATACATTTGTACTGTGGCTAGCTACATTAACTAGCAGCTGTTCCATGGTTTTTATGGTATGTAGTCGGTTTTGTTCAAGTTATATTAAACTGTACCAGAGTTTTCATAATCTCCCCTCTCCATTCTATTCTCCATCTTCTGTCACTGCAAATACCCTCTTTGAGCCACACTAATAAATACATTCTGTTTTCAAAAGTCATTAGAAATGAAAAAAAATATCGGGGGGGAATGCACGCGAACCCCACCAGCCCTTCTGCATCCCCCCCAGGTTCAAAGTCGCTCCTATGCCCCTGGTTTAAAGCACAATTAACCATCAGGTTTCTTTAACTTTAACTCAGGAGCAAAAATCAGCCTTTAAACCAGAAAGAAATAACGGTTTGATACTTATCGTGATAATTATCGATATCGAAAAATATGACACTTTTTATCGTGATAACATTTTTGGCCATATCGTCCAGCCCTAGGCTACAGCTGAATGCCCAGCAAAAACCCTAAAATGTTTGGCTAAAAATAAAAATGATTGCATGTAATGTGAGCAGTCAAACAGCTACCAAGGCCCCGAAGAATTGTGCTGAAGGTATAGAAAATAATGCAGTAAGTGGCTTGTTTTTCCATAACTTCTGTCTGAATTGTATCGACATGAATCTGTGCAATATCTGTGGAGCTGTATGAGCCATCAGTTTAATGTAGTACTGCAGAAATGATTGGTTATGGTGGTCATAAATCACTGTTTCAAGTTTCCATATTGCTGGAAGGTTTTGATGACCTTCTTTTGCATACTACACAAGGTCTCAAAACATGACTCAATCTTTACCAAAATGTTATCTTTTATTAAGCTCATTGGACTCCAGAATATGCACACACATTTGCATAACAAGTGCCTATGTCACCATTAATTGGTTATTATTTGCATAAATCACAGTATGTCAAAAGACATTTGCTAGAACCTTCCTTTGCACCATATATTATGTATTATGAAGTGTATTTGATTACAACTTGATTACGACTACTTACTATCCCTTTAAATCACATATATTGTGACATAGCTTTATACACATTTCTTGATTAAGCAGACAATTTAAAGCAAATGTGTTGCGACGTAGAATTTCCATGCAGAAATTTGCACACAGTCTGTGTAAGTTTAAAATAGCATAAGGGCTTTTTTGTAATACATTGTCATACAGTATTGTGACATTGGAACCTAAATGCAAGGGTTGTTATAGGGATTTTATGCAAATACATTTGTCACACAAAACTTTTGTTACTAAAATCTGCATGAGCTCTTGTTGTCTTTTCATTTTTGAAAATGCATAATTACTGCCACAATGAAAAGGTGTAAGGAAAACTTCACTGACAATTTTTAGTGTATTCCTAAACACAACACTGCCGTAATGATAATGAAACTGAATGTAAAATGACATTTTTATGACAAAATTTTTCATGGCCATTTTTATACTGTTGCCAGATTTCCAAAAAGAAGCTTGGTGTAATCCTGTCATGAAATCAGGGCACAATTCAAATTCAACTGCAAAGGTCCAAATTGCAGTAATTTTTTTAGATTAAGAGTTTGTAAGTGAAAAGTCTATTTCACATTCAATTTTATTATCTCATCACCCAACACAAGAAAGTACATAACATTCCCTGGTGCAAAAACACAATGTGCAACAAATATGTGGGTTAATTTTTCATTTAAACAACAATATTGTTGCCTAAATTGTTTCTTAATTGATTAAAGTGCAATTAATTTATTTCAGAATAATGCATTTTAATTGGAGCAAGTTCATGCATGTTATGGCCTGGTTTCAGCTGCAAGCTTGTGCTCTATTCATCTATCATACACACAGGCTGCCTCGATGAGGAGAGTGTCCATTAATTGTTCCTGTCACTGCAGAGGCTTCCTGAGGAACCTCAGAGATGTGGTTCAACCTCTCCTCTCTCATGTGTTCGCCTCCATCCTTCTGTCCTTTTTTCAGATTAGTCCATCTGTAATCTGGCAGCTATTTATCTGTGACAATGAGTAGAATTTTATACCTCTCTTGTTGATGGTTGTACCCGAGAGGACCACTGCATACTGTATCAACCACACAGCAACTTGTACCCTGAAAAACTGCTGAGACACCATATAAAAATGCAACACATTCAATAAGACCACTCCAAACCATAAGCTGGATTCAAACCCTGGCTGCGGAAAATCACTTGGATTGGCGTGTCGACTTGAGAAACAGTCAAACACAGACACAGGCACTTACTAGATCCGGGTCCCTCTCTACCTAAAAGCGCGTGCCTCCCCTCCTAACACAGGAACAGACCCCCTGCCGGCTATCTTCACTGCCAGGAACACTAAAAGTAGCGAATAGCACCCTCCCACCACAGCCACAGACTAAAGTAGTTTAGTCTCTCTATCAGCCAAATTGGGCCGTTCAAAACACTCCCTTTATCACTGCATGATCCTCCCCACCCCCTAACACAGGTGATGGTAATCAGTCTTCATTACAATATGATGTGCTTACAAGTTTAATGGAACTCTGTCCACCAACTGTCTGTCATTTAAACTTGACAACTATCATGCTACATGATTGCAACCTGTCTGAAATTGACTTGAGGTGGTCACGTAGATCTTTTTTCTCTTCTTCTCCACCTCTCCTTTTCATTCTCTGCATCTTCCTGTAGCAGCAGAGTTGTGTGCTGCGAGCATGTGGGGGACGCACGGTACAATGGCTCTCTGCTAATCCAGCCTACCAACCCCGAGCAGAGAGCCCCAATAGCTTTCATCCAGCGCCAAACCACATCCCAGCTCATAATTAACCTCAAACCCACCCGACCTCTCAAACTTACTTTAATTAACAGGGCAATTTTTGATTCCCAAAGTCAGACATAATCCATCAACTAGAAGTAGAGAAATCTGACTAAATCCTAAAGGTATTGATTTATTAATGGCATCCTTTGACTGATTTCCAGGTCATAGGCTGCTGTATAGAGAAGCGAGGAGACAAGGACACATAATGAGCACTTGAAAGAAGTCAATAAGTTAATTCTTTAAATCTCCTCCAGAAGTGTATATGACATAGGGATGTAAGCAGATGCTGTTACATCTGTTTCCTTAGGTTAGGTTAGGTTTCCTTAGTTTTCCTAATTTTGGTGATTTTTAGCCACGCTAGCAGCAAGGCTCTAAGGACAGGGAAGCTGTAACTGACCTCGTTGGTGAGTACAGAAACTCAATTAGAACTTTTAGCATTTGTGTTGATTTGAATTGGTACAGCTAGTTGAAACTAGCTTAGAATTTAATTAAAGCTGTGGACAATAGACTTGAATGTTGGGAGGCATTAACCCTGCATGAGCTGTTTCTCTGCACTTAAGAGCTTGTCACTACAGCATCAGGCCCCATTCGAACAAAGACAAAGGAAGTCTCTGTGCAGGAGTCCAGAAGCTACATCCTCTTCCACCCATTGTAGCAGTGTGCCTTACTTCCATCACTGTCAGGACATCTGATTGGATAAGGCAGGGTACATGTGCATATGTGCATATCAAGATGCTGATCAGACAGCATGGGTATTGCACAGGTGTGCCTTAAGTGTGAAGTTTCACTGTATTGATTGTGAACTGTGGAATGATGGTCCATCATTCCACAGGTCATTCATCATTCCAGATGCTTAAGGCTGCCACTGGTGTTATGAGACGGCTCTCACTCTGTTGATCAGTGCTGGCTTCTCTCAGGTTTTTCAACGACTGCATCTTTTTCTGCACAAGGCAATGCCAACCCATTAAAAAGGGGGTAACAAAGTTACCATAGGAACAGGGAAGAGCATTACCCACTGTGTCTTGAGGCTTGAGTCACCATAATGGGCACTAACTATAAAAGTGTATTTTAATCACACAGAGGTCTTGCAGTGATGGAGAGCAACAGTAAATGTCAGCAGAGAGCCTGTTGGACGCAGATTCCCCACACTTGCTGCTGAGTTATCATCACCAATTGCTCTTAAGACAATCCTTATCACTGTCACAAGGCACTTTGTCCAAACAAGATCATGTTATGCTATGCTCCCCTCTGGAAGTGTGCAGCCATTAGTGGTTCCTAATATGAACATAGTTTGACTGTAATGCTTGTTACAGACGACTTTCAACACCACTCCAAGCGAATGTTGCATGTGTAAATAAGCTATTGTTTGTTCACCATATCAACTTAAAAAGTGTGTGTATGTATGTATATTTCAATGTTGTGTTCACTACTTGGGAAAAAAGTCAGTTATTACAGGTTTACTTAAGTCAAACATTTGCAGTTATTCTGCAGACTGTATACTATCAATTGAATTGGACTCTTGTTCTGTCTCCTTATTTTCTCTCCTCCTCTTTCCAACCTCCCCTCTCCTGTTTTTTTTGTGTCCATTTCTTCCCTCTCAGGTTATACCCCCGCCATGCCAGCGCCATGAACAACCTCGGCACTCTAACTCGCAACCCAGAGGAGGCTGAGCGCTACTACAGGAGAGCACTGGACACAAACCCTCAGCATAACCGAGCTCTGTTTAACCTTGGAAACCTCCTCAAGTAAGACACACTCACACTTAAAAGCTATTGGAGAACAGCTGTACGGTGATAGCACCCACTTTTGATCACACGATACTGCTTTACCGTCACTTTGTGAAATGTGACAGAAACAAAAGACACTATCCACATCTGGAGACTTTGCAGAAATCATGTTAACATCTTTCTAGTGGAAAGAAAGTATTTTTTTCAGCTCTCCAAAGAGCTCCCAAAAGTGGCCCTAACAGCTGGTGACATTCTTAATGTTCTTACAACAACTTCTTAAGTATATTTTCTCCCCCTCAGCTCCCAAGAATGATCACAACAACAGAAACAACATCTTTAATTGTTAAGCTGTTCAATTGTATCAGTGCATCTGTCCCCATACTGTTATTATGGAAAAAAACAAGAGCACTTATGGACCAGATATAGAGGACATCCTTCGTAGAATTGCCCATCCTGAATTGTCATGATGACAAGAGCCTAGCGTTAGCTACTGGTGCTGCTCCTAGGTATAACATTTAGTAGCACTGTGTCCAAAGATGGTTACAAAATGCGACGGTTGCAGCCTGTGGTGGTGATGATGATGATGAGGAGGAGGAGGAGGAGGAGGAGGAGGAGGAGGAGGAGGAGGAGGAGGAGGAGGAGGAGGAGGAGATTGCTATATTGGAACGTAGGAAAAAACCTGTATATGTCAGTGTCTCCCTAGAAATATCAGACCTGGGTTGGAAAGTCAACTCTCTGCCTAGTACATTTTTGTTGTGGATTGCTTTCAGGTCACCCACATAGTTTTCAATCAACAAACCATTGTTAAACTCATTGACCATGATTCATTGCACTACTGATGCAGAACCTTGGAGTCATGGTCTGTCAATGTGGACACAAACAGAACTAAGAGAAATGTTAAAACATAGCTGGATGGAAATGAATGGTCAGAGGCTGTCAGGCCTAAAAAATAATGCCACACCACACTTGTGATGACACCGCCACTTTAAACAGCTGTTTATACAACTGGGGAGTCTTTTGTTTGGTCGGTCAAACAGCATAGACTGACCTGAGCTCTGCTGGCACTAATAGAAAATTACATCAATATTTGCAGTTGAAACGAAGTCCATTATTATGGCTCAGACCACCTCTGTGTTATCAGTGGAGCTGTGAGAACAAACACACCATCGATCCACTGCTGCAAGCCCACAACAGCACTGTGTGTTTGTTTGTCCATGTGTTGATTTGTGTACAATTGCTAATTTTGCTTCTGTTGATGATGTTGATTATGACACCGGTGAAGATGATGATAATGATGACTATAATAATATAACTCCTACTGATGATTATGATGATAATGGTGATGAGAGTATGCTATTATAGCTTCTACTAATCAGGATGATTGTAAGAAATATTGCTGCTATAGTCAGGGGAAAGCTAGTACTGACAATGATTTGTTTTAGGACAACCTGAGACCACGACAGTGAGACTATGATCGAATTTCTGCTAATGATGATAATAAATGAAGGGTGTGATGCTAATGCGTTAGTTCAGGGAGGCAACAAAGTCCAGCTCAGCTCACAGCTGATAACTCTCTTTGCATTCATTTGCAAATTCCATACAAGGCGCCTTATTTAAGCTGCTATAGCCTGCCTGCCCTTGCTGCTTCCTCTGCAAGCAGCTTGTAATCTGCCGCCACCATCCACCACTCCATTGCAGGCCGTATCTGATTAGTCATGTCTTTCTGTGCTTACAGTCTGGCTTAGTGGCCACTCTACCGAAACGGCACTTTTGTCTGTCACAGAAGCTAAAGCTGCAGCCCAGTCCTCGGTTCTTATCCTGCCGACCTATCAGCTGCCTTTAACACAGTCAATCACAGGATCCTGTTATCCGCACTCTCAGCAACAGGCATCTCGAGTAAAGCACTCCTGTGGTTTGAATCCTGCCTCTCGGCGTTCCTACAATGTTTTGGGGCAAGGACAATTATCTTCTTCCCACTCAATCTCCACAGGGGTTCCCCAACTCTCTGTGCTAGGTCCCCTTCTCAATTTACACCACCTCACTGGGGCCAATCATTCGCTCGCACGGCTTCTCTTACCACTGCTACACAGATGATTATGCAACTCTACCTATCCTTCCTGCCAGACGATCCCACCGTCTCAGCGCGGATCACGGACTGTCTCTCGGACATATCTGCATGGATGAAGTCTCGCCATCTTCAACTAAACCTCTCTAAGACTGAACTCTTGGTCATTCCAGCCAAGCAATCTATCCACCACAACATCAAACTACAAATTTGCTCCCCAACCATCACTCCAACCAAGGTGGTAAGAAACTAGGGTGTCATGATTGATGACCAGCTGTCCTTTTCAGACCATGTCGCTGCTGTCTCTTGGTTGTGCCGCTTTGGTCTATACAACATAAGAAAAATCAGGTCCCATCTTACACTGTTAAAAAAAAAAGTGAAAAATAGGAAATATTCCGGTAGCTGGGGCGCCAGAAAAATACCGTTAAATAACAGTAAATAACTAATTAGTAAAAATACGGAAGGCGCCAGAAAAATACCGTTAAATAACAGTAAATAACTAACTCGTAAAAGTACGGTAATATTCCATGATGACAATACAGTACAGTTTCTTTTTACAAAAAATATTTTGGGGCTTTTAATGTTTATTGAAGAACATATACACCTGTAAAAACAATTAAATTACCAATAAATACAGTTGAACACTGCTATAATACAAATCATTTGCGGAAGTTTTATTATATAATTTTACATAAAAATCTTGTAAAAGGTAATCAATGTTTATTCTAAAAAAATGATGACCCGCAAACAAAAGGTCAAAATACTGTTCTTAAACTGGTAATCAGCTTTTAGGATTGTGTCCATTGGAATTTTTGACCATTCTTGTAGAAGCGCATCTGTGAGGTCAGGCACAGAATGCCTGGCTTTGCCTTACGGCTCAGCTCTCTTTTCGTCACAACGGTGCGGTAAAGCGAGTGCAATACCACATGCTCTGATTCTCCGGCCAATCTCCTGCTCCAGTTTCCCCTCACTCGTGATCAAGACCCCGAGGTACTTGAACTCCTTCACTTGGGGTAAGGACTCATTCCCTACCTGGAGTTGGCACTCCACCGGTTTAAAGGTGCTAATCCTCATCCCAACCGCTTCGCGGCTGCGAACCAATCCAGAGCTGAAGGTCACGGACCAATGATGCCATCAGGACCACATCATCCGCAAAAAGCAGTGGCGAGATCCCAAGCCCACCGAACCGCAGCCCCTCCTCGCCACGACTACACCTCGATATCCTGTCCATGAATATCACAAACAGGATTGGTGACAAAGCGCAGCCCTGGTGAAGGCCAACCCTCACCTGGAAAGAGTCCTCGGACACAGCTCTCGCTTTGGATGTACAGGGATTGGATAGCCCTGAGAAGGGCCCCCCTCACCCCATACTCCCACAGCACCTCCCACAGTATCTCCTGGGGGACCCAATCATACGCCTTCTCCAGATCTACAAAGCACATGTAGACTGGATGGGCCCACTCCAGGATCCTTGTGAGAGTTCCATTCCAGCACCTTGGAGTAGAATTTACCGGGGAGGCTGAGAAGTGTGATACCTCTGTAATTGGCACACACTCTCTGGTCCCCCTTTTTGAACAGGGGAACCACCACCCCAGTCTGCCACTCCTTGGGCACTGTACCCGACTTCCACGCAATGTTAAAGAGACGTGTCATCCAAGACAGCCCCTCCACACCCAAAGCTTTTAGCATTTCTGGGCGGATCTCATCAATCCCTGGGGCTTTGCCACTGTGGAGTTGTTTGACTACCTCAGTGACTTCCACCAGGGAAATTGACGAGAAACCCCCATCAGCCTCCAGCTCTGCCTCTACTAGAGAGGGCGTGTCAGTCGGATTTAGGAGTTCCTCAAAGTGTTCCTTCCACCGCCCAATTACCTCCCCAGTTGAGGTCAACAGGGTCCCATCCTTACTGTAAACAGCTTGGACGGTTCCCCGCTTCCCCCTCCTGAGATGGCGGACAGTTCTCCAGAAACACTTTGGTGCCAACCGAAAGTCCTTCTCCATGTCTTCTCCGAACTTCTCCCACACCCGCTGCTTTGCATCTGCCACAGCAGAGGCACAAACACCCACTCGGGTTCAGATCAGGGGGGCCGTTCCTCCCAATCACGCCTTTCCAGGTATCTCCATCATTGCATTGAAGTCTCCCAGCAGAACTATGGAGTCCCCTACTTGAGCCCCATACAGAACTCCATTCAGGAGATTTCCATCCAAGAAGGCCAAATACTCTACACTGCTGTTTGGTGCATATGCACAAACAACAGTCAGAGTTTTCCCCCCCACTACCCGAAGGCGTAGGGAGGCAACCCTCTAGTTCACCGGAGTAAACTCCAACGTAGCGGCGCTCAGCTGGGACTTGTGAGTATCCCCACACCTGCCTGGCGCCTCACACCTTGAGCAACTCCAGAGAAGAATAGTGTCCATCCCCTATGAAGGAGTACGGTTCCAGAACTGTGCGTGGAGGTCAGCCCCACCAGATCTAATTGGTAGTGCTCCATCTCCCGCACAAGGTCCGGCTCCTTCCCCCACAGAGAGGTGACGTTCCACATCCCCAGAGCCAGCCTCTGCCTCCCGGGTCTGGTCCGTCAAGGCACCCGACCCCTGTGGATTGTGGCTGTTTTCAGTTATCAAATGCTTGTAGACATTATAGACTGATTAAAATAACATTTATTCAATGTTTTTATTTCCAAATTCCATATTCCAAATACCCATAATTATAGGAGATATGTATCAATTAACAAGCAAATCTATGTCAAATTACAGAACACATGTTTTTTGTTACGGTTAACTGTTACTAATTGTACCAAGTTTAAGAAATGTTTTTACAGTATTAAACTTAAATTTAACAGTGTCTTAAATAAGACAAATAATATTTGTGAAAATACAATCCTGAATGTATTGGAACAGTTTTTTTATATCAAAAAAAATTATTTAATATTTTCTTTAAAATAACAGAAATGTTATGGTTATTCACAGCTACAGGTTTTTCATGTTATTTTTTTTGTTTTGCAATTTTTTGATATTTTCATGTATTTCAAAAATACAGGAAAAAATCTGTAAAATAAAAAGCAATAAAACTGTAAAATTACAGATTTTTTTAACAGTGTACTCAGTATGTCACCCAGCTTCTGATACAGGCCACGGTTATCTCTCACCTCGACTATTACAATTCTATCTTAGTGGGTCTTCCAGCTTGTGCGGTGAATCCCCTACAAATGATTCAGAACGCAGCAGCACTTCTGGTTTTTGATCAGCCCAAAAGGACTCATGTCACTCCATTACTGTGTGACCGCCACTGGATACCCATGGCCTCCCGAATCAAATTCACCCTTCATACAAAGCAATCTGGTGGAACGAGCTACCACATGCCATCAGACCAGAGATGTCTCTCTAACTTCAAGAAGCTCTTCAAAACTCATCTCTTCCGAGAACACTTTCTCTTATACACCTCTAACCCTTAACCTCTAACATGGACTTCCTGTGCTCTTCTTTTTCTATCCCCTTCAAATTCTCTTATATTGATTGCACTTTTTTGTTAACTCTCCCATTGATGCCATACTGTATGTGCTATTAGCACTTACTAGTGTTTATTGCTTACTAGTATGTATTGTCAGTTGTAGATCTCGTGCTGTATTGATGCTCTGTTGATGGTTGTAAGTTGTTCCTCAAATGTAAGTCGCTTTGGATAAAATCGTCTGCCAAATGAGTAAATGTAATGCAATTTATTAATGCCTGCTCTGTTCTGTACCCTGGGTGGTCTTTACTGCTGCTCTCTGCCTCAAGCTTGCCATGTATACACATGGATGGGTAGGGAGTTGTCTAATGGCTAATGATATTGTTGATGGAAACGATGATGATGATGAACATATGATGACAGGGCTGTTGATGATGATCAGGATGATGATGATGCTGTGTTCCAGGTCCCAGGGGAAGGAGAAAGAGGCTGAGACTTTGCTGAAGGACTCCATACGCTATGGTCCACATTTCGCTGATGCTTATTCTAGTCTGGCATCACTCTATGCTGAGCAGGTGAAACAACGCAAAAAGGACACTCCCTGACTCTCTGTCTTACATTCATACATATAAATTAGTAGCACATTTGACTTATGTGCCTGAAGGCGGGTTGTAACTTATCACTACTTCATAACTGTAGCTGGCTAATCTGTTTGGCAGTTGCACAAACTCCAGCTTCCTGTAACCTTGGTCTAGTTCGTGTCTTGTATTCATTCTATCTTTATTCTCCCACAGAAACGCTTTGCTGAAGCCAATGAAGTGTATCTGAAAGGAATAGAGAACTGTCCAGACAGCTCTGACCTGCATAATAACTACGGAGTGTTTCTGGTGGATACGGGTGAGTTGAACCTAGCAGCTCTCTGGCCCCAGGGCTGGTGGGTAAACTCAGGCTCCCTTTAACACCATAGCCTTATAATGCATAGATATACACAGGTTTACAGTAATATTCAACCACTTCCTACATACCTCATAGTGAATTTTTTTTAAAGGACTGTGCTGTTTTTTAATCCTAATTTAATTTTAACTGCTGATTTGGCCCATTAATAGTAAAGTGCATATTTTGTTAAGCATTGCTGATGTTTTTAAAATGTTCTACCTTTCAGGGAGCCACTGATTTCAGTGAACTTCAGTTCAGTTCAGGATATTATATTATACAAACCAACTTGTTACCAGAGAACTAAAACTGGCTGCAGAGATCTAATCTGTCAGAGCCAACAATTAGTCTGCACGATGTTTTGCCAAAATTAGATTATCAAAAAATTCCTAAAAGAGGTCAACAAAACAGAACTGAACTGAAAATACATTGTTTTGTTGAGGTCAGTTCATCCAATTGATTTCTGACTTCTGACCTCAACAAAGACAAAACTGACATAACTAATGACAGGAGGGGAAGATATATAATGGCAGGTCAAACTATTTAACATACACAAGAGGTGAACAAAACACAATGACTCTCTTAACTACAAATACTCACTACATAGACAATTTACAAACAAAAGGCTCTCTCCCCAAAATCCCCGTGCTGGGGCAGGGTCAGGTCGCCCACTAATCAGAAGGTTGGTAGTTCAATCCCCAGCTCCCACAGTCTGCATGTCGAGGTGTTTTTGAGCTAGATATTGAACCCTAAAGTATTCCAATGATTAGTTCCTTTCTGATGCGCAGTCTGCACCTCTGCCATGAGTTTGTGAATGTGTGTGAACGGGTGAATGTGACATGACACATTCACCCATTCACCAATTCAGTACAGACCCATTGTATCAGTGAGTCTTTTACATTGAGGGGACCGCACCTCACCTCAAAAGAAAGAAAATTATTTCAATGCAGCTTAAAGAGGACATAACCCAACAAGTGCCCTCCTTCTAGAAATGATGCATGTCAAAAAATGATAATAAACCTAAATGCAAAATCAAACTGTGTTGGTTGTTTAATTAAAGTTAAATTGAGGGTAATTAGAATTTACATCACAAGGTGTTTTATTAAATATTTTAGCATAGAGGTCATAGTTGGTGATGGTTTTTACTGTACAAAGAAATTAGAAAAACCTCTAAATATGATGTAGTGCAACATTATCTTTAACTATGACCTTAATAATAAACATATCATAACACACATGTTCTACAATGTCAGCAAAAAGTAAACCTTATAAACCCTGTAAAGTAGAGTTTATGGCAGAATTGAAATTGAATTGCAATAGGTATGGGTGTTCCTAATAAAGTGGCCACAGAGTGGACATGCTTGTTGAAAAGTCTGCTGCTGTTTTTTATCACAATATCCAGTTTTACTTTCCAGCAAGATAGCATGTGATTATAATGCTTTGTGTCCACAGACTCTAAATCTTCCAAAGACAAAGCTACCTAACACACCATCAAGCAACAGCCTGTGCTCCCAAGTATACTTAAGTCAGAAGAGACTAACTGGATTATTTAGTGTACATGTAGGCAACAGGAGCTTTTATGGAGGAAGTCACATGTCTCATCTCCTTGTAGATTAGACAGGATGCAGGTGGTGTCTGTGTTCCAGGTCAGCTCTCTGTTAGGGTTAGAAAGAAGCATTTGAGTGTCAGGTGAACTGTGATATATCAGTGCTGTTGGTCCTAGCAAATATGTTTATTATGACAAGTTGCTCAGTTTGTTAAATGTGACACAAAAAGGCCATTTTATTTTTATTTTTATTTGGGCTTTGGTCGTTCCTCAGTCATGGAAACTGACCTGTTTAGACTAATAGGGCCATATTTTAATTGCTCAATAACAACTAGTGCAACAGTTATCCAACATGTCCTTATAAAGAACCAGAATATCAAGTTATACATGTCTGACGTGTGTGGAATTGTATGTTATTTAATGACGGTAAATACAGTAGATGGCTGTATGTGATGACACTGCACTCTGATGCAGCACTTCTCAAATCAGAGGCAGCAGAGACTTAATGAACTGAAGGAGAAACTTTGCATACAGTAGGCTGTAAATCAGCTATGGACAACCATTTATTCATTTATAGATAAATGCAGCTTGATTTACTGACATTCCTGCTTTAACCACATGAAATGTTATTTTTATAGTTATGCCAATTTAACCACAGGAAAGAACCAAACTGTCAGAGCACTGCTTCTGCTGGTCATTGTGCCGCCATAAATATAGAACCCGTAGAGGCTACTTAGGGTCACTTTTAGTTTTACTCTGACTTTAGATTAATGTACTTTGAATTTGAAATTTGTGGGTTTCAATAGTCTTATATTATAATAAAAGCTTCCATAATAAATGAGCAGTAGATGGTATTCAATTTGGAAATTCTGGTCACGTACATTTAATAGATGGTCTTCCACCATTCCTTGCATCTGCCTCCTGCCTCACTACCTCACCTTTGTTTTTTTCTATACCTATCTCTGTCATCTTTTTTTCCCTGCTGTACATGTTTCTTATCTTTTTCCTGATTTCTCTTCCACTCTTGTCCCATTCCTTGATGCCTTTTCTCCGTCCACCCGCTTCTTTTCCTTCCTCTTTGTCTTTGCTCTCTTCTCTCCTCAAGGAGAAGGTGAGCTGGCAGCTGCTCACTACCAGCAAGCTGTTAGACTCAAACCAGCACACTACGTTGCCATGGTGAACCTGGGCCGCCTGCTCCGATCCTCCAATGAGAACAAAGAAGCCGAGTCTTGGTACAAGAGGTGAGGAAAGGATCCTATTTTAGCAGCAGCTTAAGTCAGGTTTCTACTCAGGGTGACCTGGAGCAAAAATATTTATAAGCCCAGAAGATTGACCTTCTCATCTAACTCCTGGCAAGAAAGCAAAGATGTTTATTTCCTAAAATGTTGGAGTCGGGAAATTTACAGAGTTGTTAATGTTCAAGTACTTTCGAACCCCGCTTTATTTTTTATCTTAGCATCAATTAATTATCTATTGATTAATTTTGAGACAGAGACACAAATAGACTAGTTCTGTATGTAAAATTTACTCATTCACTACTCACTACAAAACATATACTCGGTAGGATTTTGGATAATTATGGCTCGTTATAATTTTTCATCATCACTAATGTTGTGGGATTATTAGCAGAAAGACGTGTACATGCCATGGGCACTATATTTTGTTCCTGAAATTAAATGGCGAAGGGTAAATGTAGTGCACTAAATAGTAAAGAAGGAGAATTTTTTGGACACAGCATAAGTCTTTCTCAATCTGTGTTCTGTACTTCTGTTCTGTTCTGTTGTGAGCCAGGCATCTTGTGACCTTTGACCTTTGCCTACAGGGCGCTGCAGGTGACGAGGAAGGTGGACATTTTGACTCCACTTGGAGCTCTGTACTACAACACAGGACGCTACGAGGAGGCCCTGCAGGTGTACAGAGAGGCAACTTCCCTGCAGCCAGACAGTACCGACATCTGGTTGGCTCTGGTGAATAGACACACACACACACACACACACACACACACACACTCATTGAATGATGGAATGCCAGGACATCTGGGTGTGTGTTTGCTGCCACATCCTGGACAGTCACCAAAACAACATCTGTCTGGCCACACACATTTTGCCAAATCCTGAAAAAACTGTTTCTCTTGTTCCACACACACTGTATATCTGTCCCAGGCTCAGGTTTTAGCCATGGCAGGTCGTCCCAAAGAGGCTGAGAAGATGACCCTTGACATCATATCCAGAGAAGGCAACTGTATCGAATGTTACCGCCTCCTGTCCGCAATCTACAGCAAGCGTGGCAACTACACAGAGGTGTGTGTGTGTGTGTGACAGTAAATGTGTGCGTGTGCGTGCGTCTAATCGCCTTGGTGTCTGTTGCAGTCAGGAATGATCAACTCTCAGCAGGAGATGTTTTTCCCTCCAACAGTTACTGTGGAAACTGATCACCTCTGCTATACATCAGACCAGCTGGCAAGCAGCTGCCACTCATCCTCCCACTCTGTTCTATCACCAGCATCAGCACTTGTGCTTGTCTGTCTTTCACTTTCCCTGCGACCCATTTTCACAGTAAATATGTGAATAAGACTGAGTCAAGAGTGTTCACAAGTCAATACGATAAAATGCCAGCATGCATACTAAAATACCAGTGTAGTATTGGTGAACATTATTGTCACTATTGCCCAGTAATGCTTTCATAGCAGAAATGGAGGAGCTACTGTGCGTACAACTGACCAGAATTTACACAGTATATAAGTGTAGTCCAAGAAATAACAACAAGACCAATGAAAACTACTTCACATTATAACCAAAATCAATCGGGACTGGACCATTTGTTACTAAAATAATGTAAGAATATATTTTCTTGTGTTTGAGCTGTGTCAGTGTGATTGGACTTGCCTAAGTGTACGTGTATGTACAATATGTGACATATGTTGAAAATCTGATGCTACGCAGAGCCGCCTGTCTGTAAGTGTGAGCACATTACACACCCATAAGGGGTGTAATGAAGCAGCATAAAACTGAAATACTCAAGTAAGGTACAAGGGCTTTGAAATTATACTTGAGGGCATTGACTTTGGCAGTGACTGAGTCATGAAGGTGAGTGGGAGGCACACATACAAAGGTGAAATCAATAAATAATTTTTTAACTTTGGACAGTTTCATTCCTAGAGCAGAAATGAAACATCAGTACTTGGTCAGCCAGTGTGTCCCATGCCTCCGTAGCTCCCAACAACACGGAGTTTGGCCTAAATTCCCAGACTCATTCAAAAATTGCCTCGTAATTCTTTAATTATTTTCTGTCAACAGTTACTCTGTCTGTCAGTCAGTCATAAAGCTGACACCAGGGGTGGAAATTAACTTTTTGGTTCACCTGCCAATGGGACTGGTAGATGAAAAACTCCACCGGGCACGTAGCAGACAGCTAGTATAAATAAACGGAAGATTTACGTGAAAATATTTTAAAGGGAGGAAACCGGGAGAGAACGGTAAAATACGTGAGAAGCCCGGGGGAAACGGGATGGTCGACAGGTATGCACATTACGGTGGTAGCTAGCTAGCTAAATGCTAAAAACACTCTGGGTAGTCCAAGCACGACTTGACGGCTCCCAACTCCAATCCCCCAAACTCCCACCCCCCTACAAATCTACGCCAATCGAACACAAGAAACCTGAAATGAACATAGCAGCAACCAATGAACGCCCCTAATCCGAACGATCCCTGGTTACAGCGAGAACCAATTTCAGTGCGACACACAACAAAAAACATAGCAATATCGTACGGAATACGTTTACCTGCCAATGTGGCAAGTAGTCTTCCAACATTTAGCCGCCAAACGGAAAATCTACCCGCATTTGGTGCTTGGCGGGTGTTAATTGCCAGCCCTGGCTGAGACTGCTCTTAAGGTGTGTTCACACTGAAAGCGAAGTTAATATTCGCCTCGCTTTACTCGCGCGAGTTTGACCACTGGACATTTTGGGTGTTCACACACAACGCGAAAATTAAATAAACACAACCTGCGAATACAGCTATATGAACCCAAAGTAAACTTTTGCTGTGATTTACAATAAACGGATCAAACTGTTGCCGAAATAACTACAATATGATGCCGATTTGTAAGACATATCAATTCATGCTTTCTCAGGTCTGTCAGCAAGACAGCAGGACAACAACTTTTAAAATGTTTGTACAACAACAAGTACAACGATAGCTGGAATAAAGTGACAGACACACATTTTCTGAACTCACCAGGTAGTTCCAACTTCCTCGCTGTTGTCGCCACTACACTTGCTTTCTTTTCTCCAAGTAATGTCCAGCTTTGTCCAGTTTTTATATAAATATGAAGTAGCAGTCCAGCAGAACTCTGGTGCCATCCGACGCTAACAACAACAGTGGAACCGGATGTTCACGGAAGCTAGCTGCGGAGAAGTGCGTGTGAAGATAAATCAAGTTGTAATCCCAAAAACTAAAGTAAAAAGCTAATTTAAAAGCAGTTAACTCTGAGCTCCTCCCGCGGGTAAACGGCGTAGTTGTCAGAGCAGAATCCAGACCGACTACGGGTGTTTATTTCTCCAAAAACTGCAGCACTGCTCCCCGTACACTACCCCGTTCTTTAGCAGCTCTCCGTTGGCCAGCGGATTGTCATTACACCGCTCGCCAGGTCCTCTCCAAACAACGCTCCGAAGCCACCAGTGACATTTGGACAATCTTTTGCAACATCGCACCAAGCGAATTTCTCGCCCATGTTGAAAAATTTTAACTTGCGCGAACCAGTGAATGTCGCGACAAACACCTCTTTCATGCCTCCCAGAGCGAATTCGCAGGAATTTGCGTCTTTGCATTGACTTTGTATGTAATCAAGCCACCCAAAACGCTGGATTCGCTTTCAGTGTGAACACACCTTTACTCAGCACAGAGAGACAGGAATACATTATCGTGCTCTTCATCTCCGTACTCTGTCTGTCTGGCTAGCTCTTCTTTAATTCAGTTTAGACTTATCATATCATCTGCTTTTTCTCCTTCCTCCATCCCTCTCTCCTTCAGACGTCTTCATGGTTTGTGTAGCAGATAGTGAAGGGGGCTTTTAGTGATGTCTGGTCTAAACCAGCAGTGAATCTTAACCCGTCATGCCAGGAAGTACACTCAAACAGCAAGTTTCTTTTTCTGTGTATACTAATTTCTGTGTGTTAGCCTGTACTTAGTGTGTGTGTCTGTGCCAGGCTCTGGATGCTCTGGACAGGGCCCTGCAGCAGAACCCCAGTGATCTAACAGTGAGAGCAGAGCTGTATTTCTCCAAAGGAAACCAGCTCAGAGAGATGAACCAGCTGGACCGAGCCTTTGAGGTACTTCTCTCTTCTTCTCCTCCTTCTCCCCCCCTCCCTCTCTCTCTCTGCATGCTGGCGGTTTGGTGGTGGAGAGCGGGTGAGTGTGGCTGAGAGTTGCGTGATTTTAAACTTTTGTATTTTTCTCGTCCTGTATTCACTGTATGAGTGTTTTGTAGCTGTTGTGCTTAGTGTTAGTGTAGCTTGGTGTGTGTTTGCTTTGTGTTTGGTGGGCGGCAGACCGTGTTTCATGGCGCAGATGGTGTCCTCTGAGATGCCGTTCCTGTCTCTGAGGCATGGAGTATGGGTCCAGCTCAACCCATCTGTTCCCGATACAGACTTTATTATTCCCATCATGAAGGGCAATTTATTTGAGAAGCTTGCACACACACACGCGTGTGCACACAAAAAAAATCTGTTGTATCTAATGCATGTAAATATTGTGCTAGTACTAGTATTGAAGTACAAGAAGCAAGACAGTTGCATGCCTTTATAGTCACATTATATATATATAAAGCTTTTGATGATAAAGATGTGGTGACAACAACTTCGCTGGGGGGGCCCTATTTGATTTTTTTGTCATTGAGCCCAAAATTCCTGGAGGAACTGGAGCGAGAGCTGCAGTGCTTCAGGAAGCTAGGGAGTGGCTTTAGGACTGTGGGTTTGGACTATAAGAGCAATAAACTTAAACATGTCCAGTCTTTCAGGAGACAGGTGTAGGACAGGGGAAGGACAGTAGGTCTACAAAGGTGTATGCCAGTACAGGCAGCATGAATCGTTCTGAGTGTGGGGATGTAACGTTACTGCACAAGCGGACAGCATGTCCTCATAGGCCAAAAGAGGGCCGCTCCGAGCCAGAGGCCGGATCGGCCGCTAAACACAGGAGGGTGCGCGTACTGCTGGATTGGCGGACCGTGTCTTGCGCTGACTGGGCCTGAGGCAGGAGAGGGATACAGCTTTTAGTTGCCACCTTCAAAACAGAAAATACGGGTTGCCTGCCGCAGCGGGGGCCACACTCCTCGGGGGCCCAGCAACCACAGCCCCGATGGTGGTGGTAAACCATAAATTAAAACATGTTTTCAGGAAAGTATTAAAATGGATACCAATGTACATTATAATAAGCTACCTGCTATAAGCTATCAGTGTGAGAACAGATGCACTTAGTCTCTCTCTGTCACAACTCAACAGACTAGTGGTCATATTGTCAGAGCTGAATACACAGCTACGACAATAATATACATAGGCCAACAATGTGTGACAGCGACAATACAAAAAATAGGATGTGAACTGTATTTTGTTAACTTATTAAATCAACATCTCCATAACTAATTGACTATAAACAGGCTAAAACAAATGTTTTGATACGATTTTGCAAGGGATTTTCCATGAACATCATGAAGATCAGTGGAATAGAAGTAGTAGGCCTTGTGTGCAGTATTGGAGCATGTTGCGCCTACATCCTTTTATAAATGTTTTTTTGTTCTTTTCTCTTTAAGACTCATGCAGCACTGAGTAGCTGGTTGTCTTTCAAACAGCTACAGTTAAACTAACTGAACAGGACTTCTCAAAGTTGAGAGTGATCAAGAGCTCCTAATGAGCTCCACACCTGTTCTTGCAGTCACTGTGTTGGTCGTTCTGGAAAATATCCTTTCCACATAACCAGTGGATGCTGCGATGCTTATGATGTGGCTGTTGATGGACAGGGTAAATAATTGCAAATGAACTTGAGTAATTGTAAAGGGTGGTGTAAACACAGATTTTGGCTAAAATATCTACAAACATTTCTCAATTAATTTATTACCATTTTTATGATTGGTCAGTAAATATATTTATGTATTTATTTATTCAGCCTTATTTATTGTTAATTCTATTGAAGGATGCAATTCTGTAGATTGGTTAAGCATAACCTATATCTCTCTCTTTTCTCTTATTAAATGAATGCTTATGTGTCTGACTGTATACCTCAACTTTAAAAATCAAATCAATGGCAGCGGGTATTACCCAGTCAGGGGTAGAAAAGAACAAGTCTTCACAGAATGTGGGTGGGATGATTTGACTGGGACGCTGCATTAAAGACAACTCAGAAATACGGGACAAAACGCACCCCGATATTGATTCAAAACGGAACACGCTAGTTAGTTCTCAAATACGGGACGATTCCGTATTTTAAGGTGGCAACCCTAGATACAACGGGCAGGCAGACAGTCAGTTTGGGGAACAGTAAGCTGATTCAGGCAGAGAGGCAGTAACGGGTTAACAGGGTTACAGCAGAAAAAAGGAAAGGAGCATAGAAAGTTATCGGACAGAGTGGAGAGGGTAGCATGAAAGAGCTGGTGTTCTGACAATATATGCTGCCTTGTCAAAAATGCTACCATAGCACTAACTGATGGCAGAGTCTATCAAGTCAATCTGCCCTATCGAAAAATGCCACCTCATGTGTTCCCATTTCTAATCCCATAAGATATCTTCTGTTTTTTTTATATTATAACATCATTTCAGGGGTAGCGTATTCTGACAGACTAATATCCCCTATCAAATAATCCTCCCACTGCAGAATAATTTTGTATCGCACCACTACTCACTCCATGTGTAGCTACTGTAAAGAGATGTGGAGCATCTTGAAATAGGCTACTATATTAAGCCATGTTTAGATGCCATGTAAGATATCAGGGGTAGCGTATTCTGATAGACTAATAATGATTATATTTTGATATTGCTGATGATCAGCCACTGTCTCAACAGCATGGCCAACTGCAAGGTTGCACGGATTTATGGCCGTGGAAACAGACCACACTTGTGGGTCATGTGCATGCGCAGAGTAGCACATCTCGATAGGTAGCATAAATCAACAGAACACCGGCAGCTAAATCTGACCGAAGTCAGGCGGCTGGTGCGATGGATTGGGAGGGGAGGTTGTGTGTTGTGGAGAGTGTAGCTGGTGAGGAGGAGATGGAGTACAACACCGATTCTGACTGCATCTCTGTTGCAGAATCACACTCACACGTGTGAGATCGGCACACGCTGGAGGAAATAAACGACTTCCTGGATGAAACTTACAGAAAATCTGTAAAAGTTTCTGGGTATTTTCCAGATCTAGAGAAGTTCATTACAGCGTGATGACCTTGCAGAAAGTGGTTGGTGTTGACTATTTAGATGAGAAAAGGCGTTTCCGCCTAAAAAAGCATGTGACAAGTTTTAGAAAGATGCTCCAGACCAACAAAAGAAAAGGTTCAAAACGGTTAAGACTTAATAAGTCACTAATGTATTTCATAGGTTGATTTTCCTCTTATCGTTTTCTCTACCTCCTGATTTCATCTCTTTCTCGCTGTCTTTTATGAAGGTGAGGGTCGGCTCTTTAAATATTAATGGTGGGTCATTTCAGAAATGATCACACTGAAGAGATTAGACATAGTTTTCCTGCAGGAGACACACAGCCAGAAAGACAACTGGAACTGCAAGCAGTTGTGATAGGGGTCCAAGCCACACGACGCGAACCGTGCCCCCTGCCCCGCAGAGGCCGCGCAAGCCCACCCCGGCACCCCGTGGACGACGAGGGAGCCAAGCTGACAAATGACATTGCCGGCATAATGTGAAAATCCTGTGTATTGAAATGATATTTTCCTGCACCCTTGAGTTTGCAATAACAGCGCCACCTATTGTCCGAATTGCATGAAATGTTGCACACTGCAATGGGGGCTGGTGGTAAATGAATTACCAGAGTTTTACATTAACGGGACTTGTGATTATGACGATATACAATTAATGTATGTCTATGGGAGTGTCATTTGATATAAATTAACAGCACCACCTAGAGGCTGATTGACACCAAATTTCATACAGCCCCTCGTGAAGGCATGACACATAAGGTCCCAAAAAACAACATCACTTCCCGTTTTTTGCATTTCAATTCAATTCAATTTCATTTATAGTGCCAAATCACAACAACAGTTATCTCTGAGCGCTTTTCATAAAAGAGCAGGTCTAGACCGTACTCTGTGATGATATTTACAGAAGCCCAACAGTTCCCACCAAAAGCAAGCACTAGGCGACAGAGGCAAGGAAAAACTTCCTTTTAAGAGGCAGAAACTTCGAGCAGAACCATGGCTCAGGGTGGGCGGCCATCTGCCTCGACCGGTTGGGGGGAAGAGAGAGAGAGAGAAAGAGGGAGGGGGATGGAAGCAGAGAGAGAGGAGGGAGGAGGGAGGCAGCCTACGCAATATACACACAGAGGTACAGACAGTAAAGGTGATGTTGCTATAGACTGAATGAATAATGGTACAGATATTTACAGTAATAACAATAGGAGTAGTAACAATAATTGTAACAGAGGGTGTTGAGCAGGAACACGGGGGCAGCAGGTGACTGGCAACCACAGATCCAGACTCCACAGCACCAGAGCCAGAAACACCTGCAGGAAGTGATAGGAGGAGAGAGAGGAGGGACGAGAAAGCACAAGACTACGGGAAAGGGAAGAAGTCGAGTTAGTAACATGCAATAATGGGATGAGGTTCCATGCAGAGAGAGAGAAAGACGAGGAGAGAGGAGCTCAGTGCATCATGGGAAATCCCCCAGCCATCTAGGCCTATAGCAACATAACTAAGGGATGGTTCAGGACTCACCTGAGCCAGCCCTAACTATAAGCTTTATCAAAGAGGAAAGTCTTAAGCCTACTCTTAAATGTGGAGATGGTGTCTGCCTCCTGAACCCAAACTGGAACCTGGTTCCACAGGAGAGGAGCTTGATAGTTGAACGCTCTGGCTCCCATTCTACATTTGGAGACTCTAGGAACCACAAGTAACCCTGCATTCTGGGAGCGCAGTGCTCTGGTGGGGTAGTAAGGTACTATGAGCTCTTTAAGATAAGATGGTGCCTGCCCATTAAGAGCTTTGTAGGTGAGAAGAATGATTTTAAATTATATTCTGGATTTTACTGGAAGCCAATGAATAGAAGCTAAGACAGGAGAAATGTGATCTCTTTTCCTGGTTCCTGTCAGAACACGTGCTGCAGCATTCTGGATCAGATGAAGTTTTGAATGAACGTTTTCGAGCAGCCTGATAATAAGGAATTGCAGTAATCCAGCCTAGAAGTAACAAATGCATGGATTAGTTTTTCTGAAGGCACATTTGAAGTTTAGCTAACTGATGAGTTTCATCTGGCTTGATCGATAGATATAACTGAGTATCATCTGCATAACAATGAAAGTTTATGGAATGTTTCCTGATAATATTGCCTAAAGAAAGCATAAAGTGAAAAGGATTGGTCCAAGCACAGATCCTTGTGGAACTCCATGACTAACTTTGGCGTGCATGGAGAATTCATCGTTAACATGTACAAACTGAAATCGATCTGATAAATAGGACTTAAACCAGTTTAGAGCGGTTCCTTTAATGCCAATGAAATATTCCAATCTCTGTAATAGGATCTGATGGTCAATGGTATCAAATGCAGCACTAATGCATGCACACAGATCTAATAAAACCAGTACAGAGTCCTTTGTCTAATGCAATTAGGAGGTCATTAGTAATTTTCACCAGTGCTGTGCTATGATGAACTCTGAATCCTGACTGAAAATCCTCAAATAAACTATTGCTCTGTAGAAAGTCACACAGCTGTTTAGCAACTGCTTTCTCCAGGATCTTGGAGAGAAATGGAAGGTTAGATATAGGTCTATAGTTGGCTAAAACATCTGGATCATGGTTGGGCTTTTTCAGAAGAGGTTTAAACTAGGGGTAAAACTTCTTTAAGCAGCCTAGTCGGGATGGGGTCTAAGAGGCAGGTTGATGGTTTAGATGAAGAAATTATTGAAGTTAGTTGGTAAAGATTGAGGGAAGCAAAGCAGTCTAAACATATATCTGGTTTTACAGTTGTTTCTAAGGTTCCTGGGTTTGGAGATAAGTTGGTGCCAGTTGAGGGCAGGTCTTGGTGAATTTTGTCTCTAATAGCTTTTTATCATTAAAGAAGCTCATGAAGTCGTAACTACTGACAGCTATGGGAATACTTGGCTCAATAGAGCTGTGACTCTCTGTCAGCCTGGCTACAGTGCTGAAAAGAAACTTTGGGTTGTTCCTATTTTCCTCTATTAATGACGAGTAGTACGCTGCTCTAGCATTACGGAGGGCCTTCCTATAAGTTTTAAGACTATCTTGCCAAATTAAACGAGAATTTTCCACTTTGGTGGAACGCCAATTCCTCTCAAGTGTCCGCGATATTTGCTTTAATTTGCGAGTTTCAGTATTATACCATGGAGCTAACTGTCTTTGTTTTATTATTTTCTTTTTTAGAGGGGCTACAGAGTCGAGTGTCATTCGCAACGAGCCTGCAGCACTATCAACAAGATGATTGATTTGGAAAACTTTTTAAGAGGCAGAAACCTCCAGCAGAACCATGGCTCAGGGTGGGCGGCCATCTGCCTCGACCGGTTGGGGGTGAAGGTGAGAGATAGAGAGAGAGAGAGGAAGAGGGATTGGAGGGACAGCGACGAGAGAGAGAGAGAGAGAGAGAGAGAGGGGAGGGAGGCAGCCTACACAATATACACACAGAGGTACAGACAGTAAAGGTAATGTTACTATATGTGTGTGGCTTGCTTGGGATACATACTATAGACTAAATGAAAAGTGGTACTGATATTTATAGTAGTGTTAATGATAATAATCGTATGATAGTAACAATAATAACAATAAGACTAGTAACAATAATTGTAGCAGAGGGTGTCG
>NW_025744113.1:0-7135 GCF_021292245.1 Micropterus dolomieu
TTAAAATTCTATTGATCACTTTTAAAGCTCTTCATGGTCTCTCGCCTTGTTATATTTCTGACCTTTTAGTCCCATACGCACCAGCACGTACCTTGAGATCCTCGGGCAGAGGTCTGTTGTCTGTTCCAGAGTCTCGACTGAAAACTAAAGGGGACAGAGCGTTTGCTGTCAGGGCCCCGAGGCTCTGGAACAGCCTGCCCGAGGAAATCAGGTCGGCTGAGTCAGTGAACTCTTTTAAGTCCCTTCTTAAAACATACTTTTATAGGAGAGCTTTTCCCGATCTTATTTGACTTTATTTTATCCCTTTTATTTTATTGTATTTTACTAATTTTATATTAAATTTTCATGCTCTTATCTTTTTTTTTTGTATTATTCTTTACACTTGTTAAAGCACTTTGTAACTTGTTTTTGAAAAGTGCTCTACAAATAAGGATTATTATTATATTATTATTATTATTTTTCTAAATAGACATTACATTGTTAGTAGTTGTGGTTATAGTACTTGCTTTTGCTTTTATTTTATATAGTTCCAAAGCAAAAATCTTTGTTAAACAGTTAAAAGTTTTAAAGTTTGTATAAATCAGTGAATTATAGGAGGAGCCTACACTGTCTTGTCTTTTCCCCTGGTTTCCCCCTGACGTTGATACTGGTGTTCATTCTGAATAATAAACCTTGTTCACTTAATGGTAACGTTAACTAGTTAGGCTGTGTTGGACATCAGTAATTCACTTTAAAGATATATAATTGGTTAAATGGTTTAATTAGGGTTAGGGGGAGACAAAAATAATCGTGACTAGTCTACTAATCAAATCAATAATTAAAATTAGTCGACTAGCGAATTCACCATTGAAGTTCGGGGCATATACATTTACCAACAAAACTTTTCTTTGCATTAGAGTACCAGCAACAAAGGTATCTGCCATTCCTATCAGCGGTAACATCAGTGGATGAGAACTGAACTTTTTTGTTTATTAAAATGGCGACTCCTCTAGCTTTTGAATTAAAGTTTGAGTGGAAGACTTGACTTACCCAAGGGCAATGTAACCTATGGTGATCTTTAATACGAAGGTGAGTCTCCTGTAAATCAGAGTTTAAACGTTTCAAGAGTGCAAAAACCTTAGATCTCTTAACAGGATTACCCATACCTCTAATATTCCAACTGATAAATCTGAGAGGTGTGCCTAACCCAGCGATGCTGGGATCTATATTGCCATTAACTATTTAAATTAAAAAAAACAACAAAAATGCAAATGATCATAGAGAGCTGAGGTGGGACACCCTCCTCCCATCATACCCCTGAACACAAATACACCCAAAGTCCCCATATAACCACAGAACAAAGGAGACAGCAGTGTTTCCCACATTGACCAAAAGTTGCCCACAATTGATCCTTTGCTAAGCCACGCCCCGAATACATAGCTGGCCAGTCACACCACAGTATAGGACTCGCTCTAACTTAAGTCCGACACTTTCATGGCTGCACTCCATTGACTCTAATGATGTAAAAACAGTCATTTTCTAGCTTTTTTTGGCTGTATTTTTCTAAGATCTGGTCAAACGCTGTTCCTGGGGCACTTGCAATAGTTACAGCAGCTACCCAGAGAGGTTGATAGAAGTACGATTTATTCTCTTTCCAAAACCTAAAATAAATCCAGCTAACTTAAAACTAATCCAACTCAATGGGACCTAAAAAAGTCCTACTGTTCTGCTTTTTCACTTGTACTGTGTGATCGGTAGACTTTAGCTTCTATCTTTAATTTTTTTCACATCAGTTTGAGTCAGTTTGACAGCCTGAATACAACCTTCAAATCTATAATGCAACTGAAAAACTGTCTGCTTCTTTCTGAGATCGCTTTTTCCAGCTAATTTGACAATATTTCTCCAGGGAGTGCAGTAATAGACAGTGGTAGCGCCGACAGTTTGTCGGACTTAACAACAGAAACTAAGGGGGGTGGGGCTTAGCGATTCACATAGTCAGTAAACGCTGTATAGGCTAATATGCAACTGCAAATGTTGCAGGTGTAGCCCAGAGCTGCCCATGAAACGGAAGAAACCTGATGACTGTTTTATTTTAATTTGTATAATGAATGTATTTATCTGTGTATGGACACATTTTGTTTCCTTTGAGCTCAAACGTTTGACAAGTTAGCACAAGTAATGTAGCCTATAGTGATTTTTCTGGGCAGTGTTGTGAATGTTTTTCTGTCCTCTGTTAATAGAGGTGCCACTGCCGTATTTTTTTTGTACGTTTATGTGCTATATTTGGGCTGCAGTACTGTTGTATTTGTACTAAATGCTGCATCATTGTGTATGAAAGAGTAGCAGCTACTGGGTTTCTGTTTTTTCACACAAAGACCAGTTTACTTTTATTTTGTTTGTACATTTGACACCAGTTTCTTCAGTGGAACAATAACTGTATTTTACTTTAGGCTATTTCCATAAAATTACCAGCCCTAAATTTGGGAAGACAACACAAGAAACCCAACAAATTGCATTTGAAGTTGTGTGTGTAACTTGTCCTGGCTTCATATAGCCTAATTTATTGTAAAAGACAGGTCCACCAATCGTGTGACTGCAAGAAACAAGTGTTTTAATCATCCCGACAGTGACGTTAAACTGATTGTTAAACTGTATATTCTTCTAAAGTGAAAAAACTTTGACATGGCAAATTTCAGGATGTGTTAAATACTAACTAATCTGTCGTATGATCACAGAAGCTACAATAACGGAACTTGCTTTAAAAAAATTCTTGAATGAATTTACTTTCTTGATTGAAACCCATTGTGCAGGCTCCACAAGAGGCTATGAGTTACTATCTTGAGGGCCTGGGGGGGCTGCATAGAATAGTATTGCGAGTTTCAGAGTTCTTTCCAGAGATTTTACGCAGTCCAGAGTTAACCTTCTCAACAAAAACTACTGCGGAGTAAGACAAGACTAAATATGCGACCAAAAAGCGCAGATGAATTACAGTTTTAATCGAAATCGGCCAGAGCCTCCAAACTCTCGTCCTACTCCATTAAAGCTCAGCAGCGCCCCCCCTCCATTGAGCACTTTTAATTTAAATGTACTGCTATGTACACAAAAGTGCAATAACATGTGGTTTGCAAACAAATAAGGTGCTTTTTACCACCAGTATTCCGTTTACTTAATATTTATTGTAAATCTCAACTTAAAAATGAATGTATCAGAATCAGCTTTATTGCCAGGTATGTATGTGTATATATATATACACACACACACACACACACACACACACACACGAGGGATTTGACTCATTGACCATTACTCACAACGTGCTTACTAATACAATAATACAGTAATACAATCAAACACAGGCTACAGTATAGAGAACACACATATATACACACTATAAACAAAAACAAAATAGATTGAGACAAAAGTGCAATGGGCAGAGTGCAAAGGATGCAGGAGTAAATTATTATTATCATGATGTACATGTCGGGGTAGATGAGATATACAGGTGCACATACACATACATGTAAACAGTGTGATGGAGCAAAGTGCAAATAAATAAGTATTATGCAGGTGTTATGTGCTTGAGGTAGGTGGATTTGGTATACAGTATATACAATATGACAATATAACCATATCGTATAACAGCTCTGAAATAGAGAATGATGAATAAATGATAAGTGGTACCCAGTAAACAGGTGACTGATTAGAGACAGAGTTACTGGGTTATTGCACAGGAATTGTTCCTGACACTGTGAGTCAGAAATCAGCTGTTCATCAGAGTGATGGCTTGTGGGAAGAAACTGTTCCTGAGTCTGTTGGTTTTGGCGTACAGTGCTCTGTAGTGCCTACCAGAGGGGAGGAGCTGGAACAGGTTGTGTCCGGGGTGAGATGGATCTGCAGCGATGTTTCCTGCCCGTTTCCTGACTCTGGAAATGTATAAGTCCTGAATGGAGGGCAGGTTGGCACCGATGATCTTTCTGTATTCTTGACTGTCCGTTGTAGTCTGACCCTGTCCTGAAAATCAAATATAATGTATCATGTAATGAAATCAAATATTAAACCAAAGCTATTTTCCACTGCCAGCTTTCCTGGGGTTTTTTTCTGAACAGGTATCAGCAGAAACATTTTTCTTTTATCAGGGAGCAGCAGAAACAGTCTATTTTCTGATAGAGTGAGGTGAAGTGGTCGAGCACAAGGGGTTGCAACAAGTGGGTTTTCCCGTGAAACTGTCGCAGTTGTGCACGTCTCACTCACACGGCAGTCACTGAAGTTGTCTTGAACTTTTTTTACGCGACACGCAGCACAAATCATTGGAAGAGAGACTGATCCTGATCAGCAGGAGGGAATTCATATGGCAGAGCATCCCCGCAAAACTAGATGAAGACCTATCAGGCAAAGTTATGTAGCCTATAATTTGAATTTAAGTTAAACTGGCTACAGCTGTGTAGAGCACAGAAGCCGTTCCCAGGTTACCATCAATAGAGCGCCTGCCGTTTACTCGCGGAGAGCTTGTCTCCCCTGTCTGTCTGATCATCCCCGTGGGGCCAAGCGACTACGTTGTGATTTTAAGAACGTTCCTTAGACAGACATCTTCCCCAATACTAATCAGCATGCAGTGTGTAGCTATCCACTTCACTGTGGCATTTGATCGCTTGTCTTGCTTTTGTCTATACTTCTCCCACACGCTGCATCCAACAAAGTCTGCTGAAGCCTCCCTCCACTGCTTGTTTGGGTGTGTGATTTGCAGGCTGATCAACACCTGTGACCCATGGTTTGACTGTATGTGTATTCAGAGCCAGTGAACGGCGGACTTTCAAAATAATTAAAAATAAAACTGTTAATGTGTGATAAAATAATTGTCTGCGTTAATTAATGCGCTAATAACATGTTAACATGCCCAGCCCTATTATTATTAATTATAAAAGGTAAAAGAACACAGTTTAACAGTACAGACAATTTATAAAAACTTCAGGTATAAATCGAGATTGTGAATCAAACAGATAGCAGCATACTACACACACTTTACACACTGGGTTTACCACACACAACAAGAGTACACACTAGTACACACAAGTGTTTTTTATTTGTTTCAAGTGCAGCTTCTTTACAGTTTTTCCCGATAGCTAACACACTAGTGAATGTTGAATGCTTAGCCCAAAGCATGAAAACCTTAGCTTTTGCAACTGTGGCGAGGCGAATAGTTTGCGGCTCCCACTAAGGAGCCTGGCTTTGACCCTACTGCAAATTTCTAAGACATTAAACCAACAACAACACCTGGGGAATTTCAACCCAAGAAATATAATTCAGCAACACTGATAAATGAAGGCACACAGGTTTCTCTTACTTTGAGGAGAGAGGGTCAGAGACGTTGTTCCAATCACAACGCAGTTCCTTTTCTTTTTAAAAGGCTTTTCCCAACACGCATACTGTTAAAAACATACAGAACTGCGAGAAAACCACTATTAAGTCAATGAAAAGCAAAATCTGTTCATTTAAATCCAAAGCAAACAACAGATATTTACAACGGAAAGAAAACAAAATAAACAAAACAAATTAACAATATTTACATCATGTCTAGACGCACAAAAAAGCCTCATGGAGCCATTGCCTAAACCCAACAGGAAGTCGGCCATTTTGGATTGAATCGTCATTTTTGGCGATTTACACACTTTGTACTTCTCCTCCTCCTAGAGATTTATTCCGACCGACTTCAGATTTTTGCTATGCAGTCTAAACCCATTGACGATTAAAAGTTGTGCAAATGGTGAGTTTTCGTGGAACGGCATGCCAGTGGCGTGGTGTCCAAAATCGATGATTCGCCATAAAACAGGAAGTTATTGTAACTTCAGACTACATGCTCACATCTGCACAAAATTTTGCATACATTATAAGAGTCCCACCCTGAAAACATCCACATGCCAATATTCACTCAGTCATAGCGCCACCTGCTGGCAACAGGAAATGACACGTTTTACCTTGTATATGAACATATGAACTTCAAAACTGTCCCGGGAAACCTTTAACACATTGATGAGGCCATGTTGTAAAACTTGTGAATTTTCGGTTTACGACTTGGACGTGGCGGCGAAGTGCCATGCTGCGCCATGACACAGGAAGTTGTTGTAACTTTACTGTAGATGCTCAGATCTGTACGAAATTCTACACGTTTAATAAGAGTTCCACCCTGAACACATGTACATGCTGACATTCACCCACAGTCATAGCGCCACCTGCTGGCAACAGGAATTGATCTTTAAACGAAGCAGCCCCCGCAGCACGTTTGACCTATATGTAATGGGCACTTATCTGACCAAATACCAGTCTAAAGTGAAAAGGGCAAATGCTTGAGTGACAAAAACAATGCAAAGCAGGAGAGCAAGAGTCAGAGAGACCAAACTGACATAGGTTTATATGGGGACAAGCAGCTGTACTGTCCAACAAAATACTAATGAAGACACTAATTTTAAATTTAAAGTTTGGTGATGTTGACACTGACTTGCATTAAAATAGCTTTAAAAGCGGCTTGCTAGTTAAACATTTCTATTGGGGCATACCTGTAGAGATGTACCTTCCAGAGCGGTTCTAATATATTGGGGTGGAAAATAAAAACATGTATTAAGAATATATTTAACATAATAATTTAATAGAAATACGGTAGCTTTGCTTAGCCTACATGCAATGAATCAATGGCCTGACTCTCTCCATCCCTGAAGAATGTACAGGCTAGTATCCCACCATATAGTTGATCATGTGTTATACGCCAATTCCAGCGTTTCTTTTCTTGATTCCCATGTGGAGAGACAAAACTTTTTAAATGACGTGTACATTTTGACTGGTTTTCCACAAATGTAGCAGTAGGTTATATTACTTACTAAAGAGGATGTCTTTAAAGACTGTATGTACTGATCGTCACCAGTTTCAGCACTATCCTTAACAGACGTGTCTTCAGTATTTCCATTAAGAGCTTTAGCCCGAACTCCTGATACTTGTACTTGCTTCATTTCCCTAAAAGTGTTGTGTTGACTGCAGTCTTAGTGTTGGACATTTTAATATTAAGTTCTTCTGAGGGTTGCAAATATTTTGAACGTCCTGCTGTGCTTTCCCATGAACTAGTCTGATTGACTGTAAGAATCAGGTACATATTCCTCCTCTGATAAAT
>NW_025744113.1:7155-8618 GCF_021292245.1 Micropterus dolomieu
CGTTTCTTTTCTTGATTCCCATGTGGAGAGACAAAACTTTTTAAATGACGTGTACATTTTGACTGGTTTTCCACAAATGTAGCAGTAGGTTATATTACTTACTAAAGAGGATGTCTTTAAAGACTGTATGTACTGATCGTCACCAGTTTCAGCACTATCCTTAACAGACGTGTCTTCAGTATTTCCATTAAGAGCTTTAGCCCAAACTCCTGATACTTGTACTTGCTTCATTTCCCACCCTTGAGGATTATTGTAGAAATTTGTAAAGTGATGCATATGAAGAATCACAATTAATCAACACCACAAGGAAGTTTTTACCCTCTGTAAATATAATATTTGCTGCTTTGCATGTATCAAGTTCCAATAGACTGTATATTGGTGAACCAAAGATTTAAAAAAGTTAAATTAAAACACTTAACTAAACTTGAAATAGCATTCTAACAGAAGATAAAAGACTATTACTTATTATGTTTAAAGTTAAGCATTCATGAATGCAACATTTATTTATTAAAATACTCACCTTTACATCTCACACCACGCCACATAAGAGGGGGAAAAGGGTTCACTTCATCTGGCACATTTTCCAAGGCTGGTACTGCTGAGGAGCCCTCCTCAAGTTGACCGTTGTGCTGACAACAGTATTGATTATGAAATTACATTTTCATTAGCAAATTACACTTCTAATTTGGTGAAGAACTTAGAGCTACTCTAGTGCACATGAACATTGAACTCAACATGGATGGCACCAAAATGCACACCAAAGACAGTGTGGACCAAACAGTATCTAGACAAATATTTAACACTTTCAGCAGTCTATTCAACTATCTTAAGTCTTGCAGGTTGCAATCCAACAAGTTTGCAGCAACCATTTTCTTCACAAACAATCTGAATTACTTTAAACGCATACATCCATATAAAAAGTCAAATTGGCTTCCATGTAAAAACTATAGTCTCCCATTATAGAATCTTATGTTTGTACCTCTTTGTTATTTATCAAGAAAATTTGTACTAAAACTTTGCAAAGAGACACATAAACATCAATTTGCACCTCAATTAAAGTGAAGTGAAAAAATCAACCCAACCGATGAATTGCACATGCTTCAAAAGAAACAACCAAATTAAGCATCTAAATGATTATCAGTATAGATTATGCGTGATACAATGAGTTTTGTTATTTACTTTCAACAGCAAAAATCTATATTTAAGCTTAAACATGTTAATAGTTAGGTAGGCTCGTAAGTGTCACTGCGGAATTATTCTCAAAGTTATGTACTCACTAAGACCTTTTTAAGCTTTTTTTTAAAAAACAAGTCCAAGTGAATAGAATTTATCAGAGGAGGAATATGTACCTGATTCTTACAGTCAATCAGACTAGTTCATGGGAAAGCACAGCAGGACGTTCAAAATATTTGCAACCCTCAGAAGAACTTAATATTAAAATGTCCAACACTAAGACTGCAGTC
>NW_025744114.1:0-64773 GCF_021292245.1 Micropterus dolomieu
CCTATGTAGAGCACACAGCCCCCATTCGATGCACTGGTCAGCTGTTCGTCTGTTTCAGTGATAGTGCAGTCAGTAAAACCCTGTCCAAGAAGAGCCTGACCAGCTGGGTTTGTGAGTGAATCTCCCAAGCCTGTACACGGGCGGGAACAGACCCACCCTTAGCGGTGTGTGCAAATTCCACTCGGAAGTGTGGAAGTGTCTACAACACTTTATCTTGTGTTTGTCGAAGAGATCTGCACAATGGCATCTTGGCCATTACTGTGCCCGTTTGTGCGTTTCTATCTCTTGGATATGTCGGGCTCCTTCTCGGGATCCTGCTCGCAAGTGCGACCTAGGATCTGAAAAGTGAGGATCTGGTGACTACGGGGTGTAGAGGGGGAACATACACTGGCAGTGCCTGACGTTCCAGTGAGAAGTCAGGGCAGCGCAGGTGTTAATGGTCAGGCCAAGCCCCTATCTGTCCAGCGACCTTCTCAGTGGTGTCCCGCCATTCTGTCACTAGGTGATGTGGTGGTTGGGGCTTTGGCTGGCCTAAGGCCGACTGGGTTGGCGTGGTGGACTTTGGCTTGTCACGGCTAGGGCGGACAGTCATCGGGCTCCACCCAGTGTACCCATAGAGTCCAGTAGAGGGCGGAGCCTGTGTGAGATAGAACGGGGGTTACCATATCGTAACCTTCGTTACACTCACACTCATCTTCACACAGTTGGTGTGACAGTCATTTAAAGAATTAACTATTTTTTCCACTGTTGTTGAAATAAATACTCAAGCTGTTGTAAATGTTAATGAGAGCTATGATGGGCATGTTCTTTACTGCCTTATAGCACTAACTGTACCTGCCAGTATTGCTAAGCCAACTGAATGAATCCACAGACTGTGGCTACTGTACAGCAAATGGCGTAGTAATTGTTGGATAACAGACAAATCCCTGCAGATCCTGTACTATCAGGGGTAGTTATTTGCATCTCTTTCGGCATTAATATTACAATCACACACTTCATAGCAGGTTGTTTGAATTTTTTCTCAGGGAAGCCTGAAGCATAAATGTACTTTGAACACTAAAGATCAATTGTCTCAATGATCAAAAACTAGAGTGCTGCGCTGATTCCCTTTGAAGTTTAAGGCAGTTCTGCTGAAGGCTCCTGATTTCAAACATTGCTGATTCAGTGACATTTCATAACCCCTGTAGTGCATTATCACGCTCTATTTTGAATAATACAAAGAACATCAGGGATGGCAACTTACAAACACTGCACTGTCCTTTTTTGTATGCTGTATGCCAGTAATATTTGTGTATTAGTGTATTTCCAGTTTTCCACATTTTTGTTCCCGTTTTCATTCAGTCCATATGGACAAGATTTAGTTTCACCCCTGCAGTCTAAACCCTCTGGTAAGAAGTGCATGTGATGTAGTTAATATGCAACAATATATATTCCTAATAGTGCAATGTAAAACTCAGTAATGTTGGACCTGATATAGGCAGACAAGCTCTTTGCATACTGCCTTGTTTATATTGTACATTTTACCAGTGTTAGTATAAAGTTTGTGTCATTCCACGCTCTATATTCTTGTACAAATTTGCTAACAAAATCTGTTAAAGCCAATGTAGGTTATGTTGGAGAAACTAGCAAGAGACAGCTGGATTTTGTATGTATCCAAATGAAAAAAATCCCTCACCATCCCTTCAGGTGTCCCTCCAAATCCACTCCCCAAAAAAACATTTTCATGCGCAATGAGTGCACAAACAGAGTGTGTGCAGGTAGGTAGGTAGACAAGCAGGTAGGTCAGCTGTGCTTATTAAAGTCCTGCCACAGATTTTTTTCAGTTTTGTGACAGATTGATTTATTGATTGCTGTCGGAATATAAAGAGAACAAATACAACAAAAAATGCTTCTGAAATAAGTTGCCTACGCTGGCCTTGAGATTCATATTTATTCACTTCTCTCTCTCCTTTCAGACAGCGTTGGTGTAATGTTTGGAAATACGTATGTAGAATTGTCAGTCTTTAATGTCATTGCTAAAGCACATGTTAGTATCCTTGCAACAAGCAAGTTGACAATTGAAAGATATGTTTTGGTAGGAAACAGTTCTTAATGAAACTGTTCATAATTAGATCTGTGGGTTATCAGAAGTAACATTGACATTTGAAAACTGGGGTGTAGGACTTGCTCTGTTGTGTTGAGGTGACGGCAGATGTGTCTATAGCAGAAACCTCAGCGAATCACACCAAACCAACATGATTAAATACTGTAGCACTCCAGATAACTACTCGTATTTTGGTTGAACAGATCCTTCAAATGACAGGATGCTTCTGATGTAGCGTATTTCATAATTTATCTGAGAGTAAACTGAAGAATTACAGTGTGTTGTTTAAACTTGGTGTGTTATCTGTGACTGAGGCAGGCCAGCGCAAGGTCACCAAATGGGGAATTTACACACTCAGCTTTTTTAAAAAGTAGGATAAGACATTATGAAATATGGTTTACTCAGGCTTTAAGACTGAGTAGTGTTTCGTAATAATCTATACCAAACTGAGATTTAGTGTTAAATTGCAGCTCCTATTGTCTTAACATGGTCTCTCTCTTTGAATGCTCATCAGGCTCTCCATGCAGCAATATGTGTGACCTTTACATGATGAACCATGTCAGGCCACAGTTCTGACATATCGTTTTGTCTTGGGAGTCATTGGAAAGAGGCTCAACTCTCTTCAGTGCAAGAATGCATGACAGAGTTCTGGGGTTTTTGAAAGGCCACTATCCATTTTCAGAACATTTAACAAGCAGCTAGGAGACATTGTATTTGCTTGGCCCCATGAATCACACTTGTCCACCCACATCATCCCCCTTTATTTGCTCTAATGTGTTCTTTGGAAAATCTTTTATCTGTGTGTTGACTCCAATATTTATTTATCTATTTAAAGGGTTTAGGTTAGTTCAATCACTATGAAGTCTATGAAGATTCTCAGTCATCCATGTCATAGTTATCCAACGAAGGTTAAAATCAAGGGCAACTGGACTTGGTTGAAGATACTGGAAGATGTTTCGTTCCTCATCCAAAGGACTTCTTCAGTTCTGACTGACTGGCAGGGAAACTCAGCTATTTAACCTCAGTGGGGTCGTTATCCCGGGTCATCGATACCGCTGGTTCGTTAGTGTTCCTTGTTGCTGTGACGACAGTCGTTACAGTCGTTAAGACTACCTGTGGCCAAGACTGAACGACCATCGTTGGTATCTTCACCTGAGGTCAATAGGTTACGTTTGTTGAGTTTCACTATGAACTTCACTTTTTCTTACATTTTCCAATTGCTTGTAATGTTGGTGATGTAAAGAACTGAGCCTTCTTCTGTTGCACTGAGGGATGCGGGTAAGAGCACTAGATACATTTGTAAATTCAAATGTTTTTAAACATTTTGAATGTGAAATAAATAAATTTGAGTTTCTCCTTCTAGGCAGCAATTAAGTAAGCAATTAAAATATGCAATTGATGTGAAAAATATATTACTACATAAATATCACCCTTTCACAAAAGTCTAGAAACAATAACTTAAACTCTGGTCTTCATAAGTACAAATTAGGACACATTAGTATGCATGTTTGCACACTAGTAACAGGAAGCTTCATATTAACTGTATTAAGCTAGAAGTATTAGCTAGCAACTTAACAGTTTGAAGTCCCATTGTATGTTTTTATAGTAAGCAACATGGAAGAGAATGGGAAGGAGCTACCTAATTGGCTACAGATAATTCCCCGTTGAAATCAAGCTATGCAGGGCAGTCTCAACACACCCACAGGCAGCAGTATGTCTCCTTTTTTCCAGGATGTCTCCATGCTCATTCACATTCTCCTTATACATCCATGGGCATACTTGGAAAGACATCAGTAGAACCCAGTTGTAGCAATCAGCGGTTTGACTGCAGCATGGATTGTTGTATTGTTTTTATGTGACCAGATGGCAAATTATTTTTCCGTAGTGATGAGGGCTAATATTTTTTCTATTGCAATCTCTCAAAAGATACTGAGAAATTAACGTGATAGAGAAGTGAAGTAATCTGAATGTCTGTGAAGATTCTCAGTCATCCAGGCCATAGTTATCTAAGGAAGGTTAAAATCAAGGGCAACTGGACTTGGTTGGAGTTATATGGAAGCGTACAGAGGACTAATTTCAAATTATCATGCAAACTTGAAAATGAAAAGGGAATCCCACAATAACATTATCATTTTCCACGCATATATGTGTTATTTAGGTAAAAATGAAAATGAAAATGCAATCATCCAATTTTCATTTTCATTTTCACACACTTGTGTGGGCATTTTAGGTCCATATTGAAATGAAATTGGAAACTGCATTTGACATTTCATTTTCAAAGACTTACTCTGCTCTGTAGTGAACTTTATTCAAATGCATTTAGCAAAACAGCTCCCCCAGTCTATTGCATTTACATGTCCATGTCCTCATGGTCTTTTTAGGTCAAAATTAAAATTAAAATGCCATTTTCTAACTATGTGAAAATGAAAATGAGAACAGCATTTGACTTTTAATTTTCAAAGACATACTCTGCTCTATAGTGGACTTTATTCAAATGCAATGAGTGAAACAGCACCCCAGTCTTTTACATTTGATTTTCCATTTCACCATGGTCTTTTTAGGTCAAAAATCAAAGTGAAATGCAATTTTCTAACTATGTGAAAATGAAAATGAGAACTACATTTGACATTTCATTTTCAAAGACTTACTCTGCTCTATAGTGGACTTTATTCATATGCAATGAGTTAAACAGTGCCCCCAATCTATTGCATTGCATTTACATTTACAAGCAGCTTTCCAAGGGACACAATGCAAATGAAAATGCAGTCTGTCAGTCCTCTCATCAAGGCGGGTCCTCAGTTAAGACATCACTTCCTCTTCCATTTGGAAGGCCACTTCAGGTTCTCATGGTTCAGTAGTGTGTCTACCATTACACAACACTAGGCTATAACTTCACAAATCAAATGAAACCTGTCGACTGAACAGCTTAAGGATGAATCTATACCGACTTCAAACTTGTAATCTGTAAGTTCTGCCATTTTTATGTTGCTTTTTTTTTTTTAACACTTACCTGTTGAACTTGTCGTTAGCAAGTTCTGCAGCTAACGTGCCTAACTGTAACGTCAGCTGTATCTAGTGTGTATTGTGACATTAAGCCCACACGCCGTAGCCTGTATGTGTGTCTGTTACTGCGGTAGCCAATCAAAGTTTACCTGATGGATGCATGGCACGTGTAAAAAACAAACGGTAAATTGCTTGGCACCATTGTGTAACCTTCTGCTTACGTTAACTTGCTTATACCTGAAAGCTTTAACATCAGTGTTTCCTGTATACAGGCCAGCAGAGGTGTTTCCTGCCAGGCTGACAGAAGACAACAGACGACTCCTCACTCCTCCTTAAGTACAGGTTTGTACTTAGCCGTTTACCTAATGTCAATAATGCTATTAACAGTGGTTCTTAGTTGTTTCTTCGTGTATTTTTCTGTAATATAAGCTAAGAATTATTTCCCACTTTTACCACAAGAGGGAATATACTGTTTAGTTAGTCATTTTAGTAGTCACAACACGGTAGAGCATTGCTGTAACATGGGTCTGAACAGACCGTGTGCTGGTAACAAGCTACTGATCTGCTTGTTATGTTGTTGTTAAGCAGACATAACTCTCACTCCTCAAGTACAGGTGTGTACTTAGCTGTTGACCTCATGCCAATACTGATATTTATGTCTCTAACACGTTGTTAGCTTAGAATCTATGCATTAACTCTCACTTTAAATATACACTGTCTTATTTTTGTCTTTACAGGTATCCTGTATTTGGGAGAAGTGGTGTTAAAAGATCAGTGAAGTAGAAAGTATTTGCTAGTAGATAGAGAAGTAATGTATGTAAACACGGAGGCCTACAGTTATTGTTAGGGTGGGGGTGTCAAGTAAGATTTAAAAAAAACAGTAGATGTGAAACTATAGTCAAGTACTTTTCTGGTAAAAAGACAGATATTAAACAAACAGAAGTATAGCGCTTACTGTAGCCACCTCTTGTTTTATACACATGTACACATTACTTAATGAAGCAGAAATGAGTGCAGCAGACATGCTGTAAGTTAACCATTTCAGCACAAGTGAAGGTTACTGATCTTACAAAGTCTTATGCACTTTCTCCTCACTTCTCTTCCTATGTACTCACTAACCAAAGTATCTGCAGCTACTGTACGGACTGTACTGTGTCCATGTTTCATAGAAATTTGGATCTTTTTACAAGCTATTTGTCCTAGAATGCCCACACAAATATGAAAATGAAAACTGGATGATTGCATTTTCATTTTTACCTAAATAACACATACATATGTGGAAAACGATAATGTTTTGCCTCTCATCCAAGGGGCTCTTTCAGTTCTTCAACCAAGTCCAGATGCCTTTGATTTTAACCTTCCTTGTCATACATAGGTGTAATTTGGCGATTGTGGGAAACTGAGTTCACTGGCTCACGTTTCATAATAAAAGTTCAGTTTAGATCACACAAATGAACAACTTCATCTATGGAGCTCCAGTGGCCCCAACACAAGGACAGAGATGTATTAAAACAATGCATGCTTTCATCTGCTTTAATATGACGTGAAGTAACTTTGACAAAAACATGAACCTTCAACTCAAACTATTCTCTTAAAGTTTATTTTCATAACATACTAAACATTAACTCAGATCACTGGCAGGTAGAAAATACTTGACAGTAATAATAATTATGTGATTTGTACTTTAATGACCGAAACTATGCAAAAACTCCTGTGCAGACCTTGAATCAGCACATTCTTGTGTTCTGATTCTTGCTGCCGGATGCAGCACACAAGTCATTTATTTTGAGTGTGAGAAAAAGACATTCGGAAACCTTGAGCTTCTTGAAAAAGTGTGGAAGCGTTGGCGTGTTTAAAAGAAAAAGACATTCGCTTCAAAGTCGAACAATGATCTCGTTCTGTGTCAAAGCACCAGCACGACATCAAAAAACAGAAGAAAAAAAATCAGCAAACAGAATTGCACATACTTGTTCTTGACACTTTTGTGATAAGTCATCACTCGACACTTACAGATAACAGAAAGTGGAAATGTATTCAAAATCCACACAAGTGCGATGGTAGCATTATAAAAAATCTCTTTCTCAGTCAGTGCTACAGATCTATATTGTAGGATGTTTTCTCTCTCTTTCTGCACAATATTTACTGAGGAGTTTGGAAATGTTTCTCGAATTGCTAGGCTATTCACTGTAAGTGAACATGTCCTAAATGATTGATTACCGTCTGATTCAGTCTATTACAGTTTTTGTATACATCAAGATCGCACTGCGGATGGATGCCTTTGTGTTTTGGTGCGTGTTGATTCGTCTTATTCTGTTTGTAAATTCAGTTTTCTGCTGTGACACTCGGAGCTCTTTCACCAGAGAACAGCTCATGAACATCAGGGAAACAACACTAGCGGATTTATTTACCACTTAAGTGGTATTATTGCACATTCTGGTCAGAGGTGCTCTCACCTTTGCTCATGCAGTGAAACCCCGGAGGAGAGGGAAACGTGCCGGTGCACTTGTGCATCTTTGTTTATGAAAAGCCCAACCAGAGAGGATAATATTCTAGATTGCTTCACACAGGCAGAAATTAAAGCTTTGTTAACCTGCTGTCAGGATATCAAAGCAGTGGACACAGAGACGGTGATTGCCTGTAATCTGCCATCTCACCAGGACCTGTACGCCTCCAGGACTCTGAGACGAGCAGGAAAGATTGTGGCTGACCTGGCACCACAGACACAAACTGTTTCAGACCCCTGATTCTGAACTTTGATATTAGAGTCATTTACGAACCTCCTCTGAAGATGAAAATGTACCTGTCTGAATCTTATGGCCCTTGACATACTTCCCATAGTTTTCTTCCTTTCTGTGTATAAAGCAAGATCGTTAAACTGAATTGATTCAGACTTAATATTGTTGATAGACTAGTTTCAGTAGTCAAACAGCTTTGATGCTGTGAAACTCAAAGGCTGACAATTCCAGCAGAGCTCACTGTAAGTCCCAGTTATGTCAGCAAACATTAATAATCCTCTTACATTTTGAACCCTTGTAGTGCAACTTGTCATGCATTTCGAGTGATTCTTTTGTTGGCTTACTATAGCTTTAGTGTCCTTGCCAACCACAAGCCATTACGCTGTGATGATTTTACATGCTGATGAGCCTTGTTATGTGTTTTATTTTTCTCAGATTTCAAGGGGGCGGGTGAAGCAATTCAACTGTAAATTACTGTACTGCCACAAGAAAAGACCTATTAAAATGTTTTGTGATTAATTTTGTGCAGGTGACAGGCTGGCCGAGTGTTGTTTTGAAGGCCCAATAATAGACCATTTTCAACTGTTGTCTCTCCCAGGACATCATTTTGAAACATGCTAAAATGAGCATTTTGTCTTTGACAGATAATCCATCTTTGGGGTGGTAATATTTCTCTGAGAACAAAAACATGTGAAATAGCCATATATATAGTCAAACAGCGAGCCGATGCAGGACTTCATTCACTGAACCCTGGATTAATATTGCCTCTTTAGGAGCCATGCTCAATCGTTTTGTGTTGCTTCACTATTGGTTCACTCTTGTTAAAACTGGGTTCCCAATTTCGGCTATTTATAATTATTATTGTATAATTACAACCCCCTAGCTAAGTTTACAGTTAGCCAATGTGCTGCCCCTGTCTTGCATCTCTCGTGGCTAGCCGAAAACAATTGTTAGTTCTAAGCCTACAACAGAAATGTACTCATCAACGTCGGAAAGGGACGCATAGGGATTGGATTAAAGGGAATATATGTAGTTTTTCAATGAAATTACTTCTTAATAAATCACTTTTTACTTCCTTTTTGCCAATGGGCTGTAGCCTCACTTACAAATGAACCACACACCTGTTTTCTCTGTTGCTTGAACCAGCAACAGAGCAACAGTTCACAAATTGGCAAGTTATTAATGCCTGGTGCACACTAGGGGATTTTCAAATCAAATTAAAATGTGGAATACCACAGACATAACGTCAAAATTAACTGATTTTTTAATTTTAATATTAAGAACGCACACACCAGACGATCAAATCAAGACGCAGGACCACACACTTGGCATTTATACTAAATCATTTCAGAGTGGTGATTCCTCGGACTTGGGATCTCACGGAAATCTACATGACCAAACATGTCTTCAGACATAAACAAACATGGAGGCAGACTGTCATTGTCAGTTTGTTGCTGGTAGTTGGCTGTTACGGTTTTCTGGTTGGAGGCTCCCATATTTCTATATCTATATCTCAATATTTGTGATTTGAAATCAGGCAGCCTCCAATCCAGTTGGTGACTTTAAGATTATATCTGTAAACCCCTCACACAACAAGATTAATTCTGCCGATAATCTGTTCTAATCAGCCACACATCGGGAAAACCCCAAAGATTGTTTGGAGGGGTTAATTGGACCCATAATTGGCCCAATAATTCTGTAGAGTAGCCAGCTAGACTATAACAGACTATTTCTTGGCTGCATGGGATCAGTGCCTCGTGGAGTCTCTCCTGGTTGCATGGCAATTACTCTTGGCCAAAATAATAATAATGATCCGCTGTATAACAGCAAATTGTAATTTTTACAATAAAAAGAAACTAGAAATTACATGTTGAGCTTTAGAAGTGGTGGTAGTTATATTATGTAACCTCTGGACAGAGCCAGGCTTACTGTTTCCACTCTTTCTGCTAAGGAAACTGTCTTCTTGCTGTAGCTTCGTATTTAACTAAAAGATATAGTCAACTTGTGAATATTTATCTGTATTCCCCAAAATGTCAAACTATTCTATGGTATCACTTGGATTTTATAGCAATGGCAGACTCTTTTACAATGAAAATATAGTTATGTTTATTTTCTATCAGAAGCATGCATGCAGATTCTCCAACAGTAAAACTCTATAAGGGAGAGTGATCAGTGGAGAGAGCTGGCCGGAGTGAGCAGCAAATATCTCTAAATATTTAACATGTGGGTTGAGGGTTCATAGCCACGGTAAGGGGAGATAGTAAAAGACGAGAGAAGGACTTAGACTGATACTGACTGAATGAGCCCATTTTCTCTGAAAGCATGAAAGTAATGACACAATGGAAATGCTTTGATAAGTCACATTATACTAAACCAGAACCAGTGTGATTGCAAAAAGCTTTGCTACAATCTATGATAATTTCCCATTGAGAATCTATCCCAGGCAGGCAGAAGCAATCTCTGTGGTTTTGCATTTGCTCTGATTATTGTCTCCTGTTCTCCAAAGTAAGCCATTAGTTCCACAGTTACAGAGAGTTATATTCAAGAATGATTCACCATTTTTTCCAAAATGCTTACAAATTAAGGGTCAATGAGGCATTAAATCAACAGAGCACGTCCTCCATCCATGTTTACGACACTGATGGCATTTTATTCACACCCTAAAAACAATCATGACAGCTTTATGGTTCCATTTCATTAGAGATGCATTCATAAATCCCAAGCCTACATTAATAATTATGTCTGAATAAGCAACACAAATGTGCATTATCGATCAAAATGCAAAACAGAAGCATTAATCCTGTAATAAATAGCTGTAACACAGACACTGTGAGGGTTCAAATACTGTAAGTCTCTGCAAACCTTTTGTTATCTTATCATGTCCACAGTTGCTCATGCACCCGAGGTGGTTGGGAATATATAATAGAGATGATGAGCACAAAATCTGGCATTTCAACCAGAAAACAGGAAATAGCTGCACCGTTATGTGGAACTTATGAACAAGTGCATGGCAGATCAGTGACTCTATGTAATGGCATTCAGATTACCTGCTTACTTTTTATTTTTTCACCCATTAGTAGTTTAGTGAGCTCACAGTGTTGTTCAGATTGAAGTGCTGTTCATTTTCACCACCTGCTTGGATGTTAAACGTTTCAGGATGTTTGTGCTTGAGCTGCTTACAGCCGAAGCTGGGGGGCTCTGGGATTTGGCATGAATGACAAAAGTGGTGAAAGTTTGGGCAAGTGGTGGTCATTTGGCAGAGCTCCTTATTGTGTTGTACTCTCCTTAACATGCCGCCAGGCACAGTCTCTCAGTTGAATATGGACTTAATTATCTAAGTTACAGACTCAGACTGACTGCATTTATCAGGCGTCCTGGAGAGGGTGTCTGTTATCACTGCACACTCCTTTTCCTCTGAGGGTCCCCTGGGCGCAGTCCTGTACATTGAATTGACTTCTTCTGTGATCCCACATTTAAATGGAAGACAGCAGGCAGAGTGCAGTCCTTTGCCAACACTGAACAACTGCGAGACTTTCAAAGATGCAGCCTCGCAAACAGTGTTGCGTTATAAGGCTTCAAGGCATTAAAATAATCATAGCGAATGACCTTCATTTCGTAAGAGGAGTTTCACACTCACTTAAACTGCAAACTAAACATACAACAACAACTAAGTACACACATAACTAACAACTATGCATACAAATGAATGAATAAATACAACCATGAACAAGGATAAAGGCAATAAAGACACACACAACTATTGACTATTGAATATAGGAATAGCTCAAATGAATGTACAAAGGCGACCAATGATAGACTAGAGAAATAGGATGAATCGTCTCCCCATTAAGAAAGTTGCTGTGCGCATTTACGCACGAGGTACAGCAGCATAACATCACTGATTGTTTGACACTCCGACAGGATTGGTCAGGATGAACTGACAGCAGCCTCTCAAATCATGAAAGTAATTTGTTAAAACACAAACACATAACCTATAGAAATCTATTTATACATGATCCATCAGGGGAGCTACTGCTTTCTTAAGAGAAGCCGAGCACCCCCGTAGTTTGCACCTTGCCTACAATCTCGACCATCGGATTCTTTTCTGGTACCGAAATGTTTCATGGTGTTGGTGAATTATTAAAAAAACAAAAACACCACTTAGTTTTGGGTAAAAATGCATTGTAATGCGCGTTACTGAGATTGTAATGGGTATAAGATTACTTAATATTACTTCAGTCAGGACAACTTTCATCAAAGACTGATATTGCAGAGTTATTTTTGGCGTAATGGCTCTGTTCTGGGATCTCCCTGCCCATCCACGCGTCTACGTGGAAAGCCATGAGGCAGAGAGCCGCAGTAAAGAACCCCTTACAGAACAGAGCAGGCATGCAATTTACATGTTTAATCAGATACTAGATGGGCACTGAAGCATGGTGTTTAACGGGCCTGTGGCTGAAGACCGTACTGTTTATTATCAGGATGCAGCCTCTGCTGCTCTGCGTGCCAGCTAGAGTTGCTATTGCTAAGTATTATGAAAATCCAGCAGTTATGACGCATATACTCATGGCCCTTGACCATAAGGATGGCTTGATTCTCGGGCCAATGGTAGCGTTCAGAGACAGATGTTGACCAAAACTCATAGTCTTGGGTGCTTTAAGGTTAAGCTATGGCTGCTGCAGTGATTGGCTCCTATCAGAGAGAATGGTGAAGTGCTATGCAGGAGACCACAGAATTGCAGAGGAGGCAAGGTGAGAGGCAACCCGAGCTCGAGTCATGGTTCCCCTCATCAGAGACACTGTTTTGCCAGTGGCATTAGAATCAGAAGAATCAGAATCAGAAGGAGGTTTTATTGCCAAGTAGTGTTTTACACATACAAGGAATTTGCTTTGGTGTTAAGGTGCTACACGCATACATAAAGCTGACATAAAGAGATGTAGAAATATATAAATATAAAAAAAATAAAATAATAATAAAAATAAAAATAACAATGGAACAACAACAATTTACAATTAATAACAAATTAACAACAAATATGTGCAATGTGCCAGTGCTGTGATTTGGAACTCTCTGCCCTGACTCAGGGAAATATTATGGCAGCAGGGGAACCCCTCCCAGGAGGAACTGGTCTGCGCATGTCTAGTGCTGAAATGATTCATCGATTAAATCGATAAAATCGATTAATAAAATTCATCAACACCTGAACAAAAAGCAGCCGGTGTTCTGCCAGCGGACCACTAACAGCAACTTTAGCATTTAACTGAAATCATGATTGATTGTTGAGTTGAAGCTATAGCCAAAGTAAGCCGCAGACCTCAGCTGAAAATGTACACACGTGCGTTTGTTGTTTTGCTTTTTGGGCCGTGAGTTGTAACCTCACAGTCACGAGTTAACTGGGTGTCGGGGGAGCTGCACCTTTTAACTCACCTCCAGCTCTCTCTGTAGCTGAGACAATCCCTGCTACCTGCGTGGGGCAGCCAAGCAAAAGTACTTCTTAAACGACTCATCTATGAATTGTTGAAATAATCTATCGAAGCTTCGAATACTAAAATCATTGTTAGCTGCAGCCCTATGCATGTCCCAGCGATCCGCTGTAGGGTGATGCCATCGAGGCCGCCGGAGTGACGTCATCAATCGGCGTCGTCGGCCTGTGCCAAGATAGAGAAAAACAAAACATAAAACAGCCAGCTGTGCCAGGAAAACTTAACTTTGGGCTAGTGGCGAACCGGACTCCAGTGCTTGGATGCAGAGTTCATGCTAGCGACCGATGGCTGGATGCTGGACAAGCTGTGGAGATGTTTATCCACCGCAGAGTTGGCTGCTGGGCTGGGCCTCACGGAGCAGCGGCTAAAGCAGGACTGTGGTTGCGGGAGTAGTTTTCCCTTTGCTCGGCGGCTTCCCGTGGGATCGAGGAGTTGAAGGAACTGCAGGTGGTGTTTGATACGGAGGTTTTCCTCAAACTCGAAAGTCTCTTTGTGAAAAGTCCCGACTGGAGCTGAATATCGTTTGAAATCAGTCATCCAGGAGCCTCGGCACTGCCATTCACGAATACTGACTATTGGATATTGCTTGCCAGATTGCTTGCTTATGAGCTTGCATAGGCTTGCATAGGAAGCAGCGAGGATGGGCAGGTAGGCTACGGCAGCTTAATAGTGATGGGAAAAGTCACTCTTTTGAAATACTCGAGTCACCAAATCTTTGTTTTCCAAATCTTCTCTTTTTTTGTGTCATTTCGTTCATTTTAACTAGGCTGGTTATTGCGGCGCTGCAGCCCTCTAGTGGGCGATTTAACAAAAAACAGCGCAGTTCACAAACACAGAAGGCTGCCTGGCTTGCTCTAATTGACAAAGTATAATGCACAAATTCACCTCTTGATCTTTCTCTATCATGGTTCTGTAAAGCCCCATGGAGCCACAACCAAATTCAAACCATGTAAAAACCATGTTTGTCAATATTGTTCTCAATATTCAATTAAGCCACTACTCCGGCTAAATCCATCCATTTCCACAATCTTTCCTGAGTATACAACCAGCCATATATATAATTATAATTACTATCACTATATCTCTAAAGTGCTCATTCATACAGCAGCCTAACGCCTAACCATGAGTAAAATCTATATATTAACATCAGATTTACAGGGAATATATTGAAGTAATAAGCTTAACACACTAGTAAAACACACTCTTATTAAAATTTAACAAATTTAATAATAATCTCGTACACTGCAGGTTGTTCACCAGTGAGGAGCGGTGAAACAACAGCACGGCTCTGTCGATAAATAAAAAGTAAAAGTTAAGTTGCGTTCTCTGGCGGACCGGTTCAGCTGTTAACTGTAAACAAACCACAGGGCTAACGCTAACATTGTGGCTTTGTTTTAATGGTTTAATGTCCAGGTCCGTTTGTTTTGGAGAGGAGACGACCTCTGTGGTAATTCAACTCCTGGTAGAACTCTGTCAGGGCACTGAAGTGGAGCCGACCCAGAACAACTGTCATCAGCTGTTGGCTGTAAACACTAGCAGGACTAAAGTTACGGTGCGGCTGTGTTAAAACTATAACTTAGCACAACATAACTGCGCTGTAATAACGTTATGCTTTATTAAATGAAAAATTAAATGTAAAAATTAAAAGAGGAATCAGCTGAGCCGTTAGCTGATGTGCTGCTGAAGATGGCTGCTATGGCTGATATGCTAGAATAATATGTTGCATGCCTGAACTAACGCTATGCTTGATTTTTGTAACTAGTTACTCCAAACACTGCATTTAATTGTGCACTGTCTCTACTTCACAGTAACAACTTCATTTCTATTGACTGCCTGGAAGGTATCTAACACTGTGTTGGGAGGGTGGGGGTGAGGAGAGCAGCGGGTGGACATCTTGTTGTGTTTTCTGCAGCTGAGTGTGTTACTCCACCAGTGTTTTTCAGGGCTTGCTACACTAGCTGCTAGGCAAGCATTATGATGTGTGTTATATAGTGACTCAGATAGGTTACGGAAGTAATAGCTGGACTACAATCGAGCTGTTTTCAGGCCGTTTAAGACTTTGCAAACCTATTACATGCAAAAAAAAAAAGATATTTAACACAGTAAAGGAAAGGGAAAGAGCCAAATTTTAGCATGAATTTTTTGTCAAATACATTAGTAAGTGTAAACCGGAAGACAAGTGGAAGGAGTTAGCCAAAACACGGAAATTTAAGGCTCTGATCAGCAGCTGAGAAGTTATCGGGAAGCATAAGTGAAATACTTAACAGCTCCTTCTCATAATTAGGCCTATATTGAAGAGTTGAGAGATCCTACTCCTAAACTAAAGTTACTTTTAGTAATTTGTAGAGTCAACCCTGATATCACAGAGAAAGTGTTTCACCAGAGTTGTACTTGACCAGAGGAGAAGTTGCGCTGGAGGGGGAGGATAAGGCGTGTCATTTCTCTGTAAACTTTCTGTGTTTCTTTTGTTGAGCTCCCAGGAATGTGGGCGCTTTCAGGCAAGGTCGGTCCCGCGTGCCGACTTCGGCTAGACTCGGCTTTCTCCGCTCCATTCGCTCTCAGTGGGCTGCAGGATGGCAAGGTTTTCATTTCATTCATACAACTGCTTGACTTGGTTGTGATGGCAACGGGTGCATAGTGTCTGCCAGGTGATGACTGAGTTCAAAAGTTCGTACAGGTCCTGGCGGTGGTATCGTTAGGATGCAGATGTTGAAGCAGACTGGAGCTTCTTTAAGTTGAAAGCAGCAGCTTAGGAGCTTTAACAGGGTTTCTTCCTTTGAGGGTTTGGTGGAAACCCTCTGTGCAGCTCCCGATTCCATTAGTCTGTAGGCATATATATATATACACAATACATTAATGAGAAAAATCAAAATCAAAAAGGTAGTGTTCATTTCAGTGATCTTTGAATACCAGGAATGTGTCTGTTTGTCTCTTCCCTGAGAAGAGTGTAAAAGGGGGTGGGGTGCATGGTACCTCCCTCTCTCTCTCTCACACACACACACACACACACACACACACACACACACACACACACACACACACAGGCATTCTGAGGGTATGTGAGTTTGTAGCATTCCAACCAACCCTTTCTATTATATGTTGACATGATATGTCCATTTCAATTCTGCATTGCAAAGTCAGTCTCTCTGTCCTTTGTGAGTGGTATTGTTTAGTGGTATGAGTCCTGAGCTCCACTTGATGGAAACCAGAGCTCATATGAGATGTCCTTTAAAATACGGTGGTATCAGGTTATCCTAGGCACGGACAGGCCAAGCACGTTTTAATTTACTAAACTGGCTTAGGTTGCCAGAGTTGACTCTCAATCATCATTATTCATGCTCAGGGAGGTCTTGCAGGCCTGTGGTAAATCACAAAATTGTCATTCAACTTTCCATTAGTGACCTCCTGAGTCCTGGTAAGGTCATAGCTGATGTTCCTGGAGAAAAGTTTATCAATTTTCTGGACAGACTTAAAATTCTTCATCATCACACCATCACCATTTTGATCATGCTACGACTGTTTATGTTTATGTTTTTATCGTTTGTCTTCCAATTTGATTTTCAAGCAAAATAGTATTTGAATATAATGCTGTTTAGCAGATGTCTTGGAAGTAACAGCACAATCTTCTATGGTAACAAAAAAAGATCACTGACAAAAGATAGTTAGATTTTTTGCTTTCTTGCAGAGAGATGTGAAGAGTGATACCACCCTGTCTTTATGGTAAATATGAAGCTAGAGCCACCAGCTGGCTAACTTACAGTAGCTTAGCACAAAGACTAAGCCTGTATTCGAAATCGCCTACTATATTTGTAGTACGTACTGATTTGGCCCAAATGTAGTATGTAGTATGCAGTATGCAAACAAAAGCAAAATCTGCAGTATGCCAAAAATACCTGGATGGCGTACTGATTTGGGAAAAATCTCCAGTATGCCTCGGACCAGTCTACCTCGAGTAGACGCCCTATTGGCTGCTGGGCGCAAGAAATGCGGCCGCCACCTTGAACCGGTCATACAGTTTTGATCTCGGACATCTGGTCACTTTATATCATATATCAGAATATTCTATTACTGTTGATCTCAATATGAACTGTATCCTGTGTCATAGCTACATGTATGACCTTTGCAGCAAAAAAACCCGCCTGAAAATCAGTTCGGTATTCAGTGGGGTATGATTAATTAAATGTGCTGACAGCTCATTGCACCTGCCAAACAGATTACACTGAGTGGAGCAGGTGACCGGTTCAAGATGGCAGCCCCATGGCTTGTCCGCGCCAGTATGCAGTAGCGGTCGATGGGGCGTCTATCTCTATATATGTCTATGGGCAAAACAACCGGTCTTCTCTTTAGAGGACAACAACAGAACTTGTTTTACCATTTTCACATGCTATTTCATCACTTCTAACAAGTATCGAGGCGAGATATCAACTGTGTAGATTTCAAATATGGGCAGTTTTATGAAAATTGTTGGCGAACTGAAAAAGTACTTGAACGTTTTCGGAGTTGAGAAGCTCCGCAAATGTGGTGGGGGAAGCTAATAACCCAGCCCGCAGGGTTAGCTAACAAGCCGGCCAGTCAGCTCACGGAGCCCCCCTGGTCCTCACGCCAGCTCATGGAGCTTACAGCCACACAGAGCCGAGGGACCGTAGCTGTGAGAGAGTTTAAATGTTCGTACCTCTGTTATTCTGTAACATTTTAACTTAAATCAAGAGACATCTGGCTCGTGATGGACAGGCTTGTGTAACGTAGAAGCACTTGGATAAAAAATTTTGGTATGAAAGAGGACTGTTACTTACAGTTGTGGTTACAGTACTTGCTTTTTATTTGCTTTTATTTCATATAATTCTTATTTATGCACCAATATACCAAAGCAAACATCTGCTACAGATCGGCTGCAGCCTTTTTCTCCTTACATACAATTAAAAAAAAGAAGTTTTAAGTTATATTCGTCTTATTGTTCCGATTTTGAAAACCGGAAACTGGCTAAGCCTGGATAGCATGCTGCAAAATAAATCAAATATGAGTTTCATACTGCATACTGTATGAATGCATACAGTATGCAGATCCATACTTTTCCATTTACATTCTAAAGCTTCATTTCATGGTAACTGTATCAAAATGCAGAGACACAATTATATGTTAATCAATTAAATTGTTTTAAATGTTTAGCATTTTTAAACAGGAAGAAGAAAGACTTGTACATTTTATATCATACAGTTGCTTTCCTTCCTACAATAATATAGAGTTATATTTTGCATGAGAATGTAATGCAAATCCCTACCTCACTTGCATGTGAAACAATATGTTGGTTACCCCTGAGGGTGGCTACCAACCGCTGCGGTATCCCAGGAGCTGGTATGCATCTTCCACCCCTACTGCTTAATTAGTTGAGTGTGCCTGGAGACCCATTTTGCACTTGACCTTTCTGAAGGTAAGGCAAGCACTGCATGTTCGACAGACCAGAGGAAATAAGGTGAGGAGAAAAGTTTTTGCATTGGTTAGTGGTGTGTGTACATACATGTAGACTTGGCATCTGTGGCTGGCTGACGTATTCCTTTTTCATTAGTGTGACACTGAGCTCATCAGGAACATCAAGAATGAAGCCACATTGCAGACACGGTGACACATTCTGAGAAAAGACAAACATCTGCATAGGATATAAATCCATTTTTTTGGGTACATCTTTTAATTTAGAGGAACAGCTTGAGGTATGGTACACAGTGATAGAACATGTTCCTGGAGAAACCTTGGAGAATGATGACATATTCAAAAGGTGCATTGATGCAGGTAGAGGTTAGCTCATATGCGATTTTAGTATTTAATGAGATTTCTTCTGGGGGTTTCTGGCTGCCAAGTTTCAAATCATCTAAAGGGAAGTCTGCTCTTCACATTGTCCATTGGAAAAAAAGGAAGATCCTCATTATCCTCCATAGCTTTGGCTCATTACAGGGGACAAGGAGATGTCTCGATATAAATACTTTAACACTGTCCCCCGAATGTAAGTCTTCTTGGGGAAACTACACATTCCAGTAAGAAACAAGCTAGATTACATCTTAAAATTTCAAGTGAAATCCGGAAAAAAAATAGCAGCAAACTTGGTACATTATAATAACAATAAATATTGTAAGATATTCTCAGCCTTTTTCTATCATTGTATTTGAGCATTTTGATGCAGTTTTTTGAAGCAGGTTATAGTCACTGTGCTTTCTGGGACACAGCACATTTGCAGCTTTTTTTTTTCTTCAGATGTCGTCCCCATAATACAGAGATTACAGACAGGCTTGTAAAGTTTCAGGGTTGGAGCTTCGGTAGAATTTCAATAGGTTTTCAAGGCAGGAGTTACGAAAGACCTCTACAGCTTTGGAGTCCATATAAGGTGACTCAGAACACATATTTGAATTTTTTAATGAGAAGGAAAATTATTGGACTCTGTGGTAATTGATTTTATTGTGTACTGACATTTCTGATGAGTGGCAGAGGTGTATTTGACCTCAGAGTCTTTCAAAGTTCATGACATTTACAACAGCTTCTATGGTATTTACTTTGAAGGTTAGAATGGTCAGTCAGATACCCAGTGAACACTTTGTTCTTTCATAATGAGGGGTTGATACATTAAATACATCAATAAACAGTGTGTTTTCATTGCCACAACTGCATGTTGTGACATTGCAGGCGTAGGACACCTTCGATACTGCAAAGAAGCATAAAAATGAAATAAGCACAAGCATTTGAGAAAAAGTTGTGCAGAACTTTTGAAAGCTGCCATTTTTCTCTCTGCAACATGTCTTGCATTCTGCAGACATGAATACTCCCCAAAAAGTTCATCTGATATTCATCAACAGAAGTTACGTGAAAGTAGCCATATGCAGGGCTGATAACACATCATAGTATTCATTGGGTATCATACGGTGGCAGCGGTGTGGGAGTTTTTTCTCAGTGCCATGTCATCAAGCCCTAAGCATTCTTGGGGAAAAGTTATAATTAACTGAACTGAGATAAAATTGAGCTTATTGCTAAACTGGTGTGTCTGCTGATGGCTCACTAAATAGCAGGCAGCTGCAGACGGCATTGGCAGGTTAATCAAAAGTTAATGGAGACTATCATAAATGACAGTTTAAACTGCTGTTGGCTAAAACACACGGGCTGGAAGAGCACAGTTGGAATGCAAGTGAATATCTAATTTCCTTAATATAGAAGGTCACATTGTCACATTTGCACATTAGTCTAGCTGTGATTAGATAGGGCTGCTCACTTCACAGCTGTGCAACGGGAGATTAAACAATGAAACTGTGACACCTATGGAAGAAAGTTTTCAAATACGGTTTCATCATTACCATAGAAGCTTAACTTGGCAGTTTCATCCATTGTGCTTTGCGTAGATTATCATAATAACATATATTTTCAATAAATTACCTCTTAGAACAATTAATTACAAGTGAATGCAGTTTTGGAATCTTTTGAATTGAGGAGGTATGTTTTTTCTAACAGCTGCTGTCTGTATTGCATTGCATCAACACTGCAACATAAAATTGCACATTTTTAATTTGTAGTTTTATTATATTTTTATAGATTCCTTGATTTTCTGCACTTTTCTTCATCTTTTTTTATGGAGGCCTGGAAATTATTAATGACAACTCTGATTGGTTTCAGGGCGCAAATTCAGGAGGTTAATCTAGCTGGTTAGCATGAAGACCCATTAGGAGAGAGAACGATCAAATCCATCAAAAAGAGGAATCTTGAAAGTTAATGAGATCAATGACATGCATGGCAGCATTTGGTAAGGAATGATATATCTTTCAACAGGCTCAATACAAAAGTTAATTCCTTGAAATATGGCCAGGAGATGGGGGTGAAAGTCATGCTCAAATGTGCAGGTAAATTCCTAAATCACATGAATTCTGAATGTAACTTTTGTGTGAAGAGAACTTTGAAGATGGGGCAGGTTGCAAGCTTTGATATAGACTTTAGTAACTTTAGCATGAGTCATTAGGTTATGAATTAAGTACCTGTCACAGAGACTGACATCAGGTGTTATGAAAACCCCAAAATGTATGTGCTGCACTTGTTTTGTTACATTAGAAACTGACCTATATTAGGAGGACAAGAATACACCACACATTTAGGGAATAAATATCACTGCATACTATAACTTGGCATCTTAAGAAAAAAACACTACTACTTACTTTACGTGTAGGTATGTAGTAGAAAATATTTCAAATAAATACTTGAATTTAAGAATTCTGCCTTTTATTTGGATGATCACAACAAAAATACTGACACAGAAAGAGCTGAAATTCAACAAGCAGTAAACCTTTATCAGTGTTATAGCATCTATCTTTACATATCGAGTTTTCCTTCTCAGTTATAGTACATTTATTCAGCATATTTGTCACTGCTGCCTATGAACTTTTGTCAATAAGTTTCATTGCAGAATAATTAACAGGCTGATTTGATTATTCATTTGACATTTTGCTGGAACTTCATGTTGAGAGCTCATTTTAATGGCAAAGCTGCTGGTTCAGTTTGAGCAGAAATTATGAATAAATAAGCAATCTAGGCAATGAATATTCAAACGTCATTAATGTAGGTCTGGTGTGACTAAATGACATGAAGGCATTGTGATTATTGCTTGCTATTGACTTGGTTAATCAATTAACCCTGCCTGTTGATGAATCCATATGTCAAGAAAACTTGGTTTTGTATATATATATTTTAAAGAAATGGCAATTGTTGTGACCCAACTCCAGTATGTAACACCTTTCATATGTTTTTATTTTAATGTCTGAGTTGTATCTTATTCTATATAAATTCTGTCAATCTATACATAGCTCAATTCAAGTCATTTGAACACATTTTGTTGAAGACACTCATTTGTATTTCAATGTCTCCAGAGGTAGCCATTTTAAAAACAGCCCTGTTTCTGTACGGCACTCTTAATCCCACTTGAAGTCTTGTCCCACAGTTTCATAGAATTTGATATTAAATGGCCTATAAAACTCCTGCAGCTGATCTATGACCTCCTGGTCGATCTGTGCGTGAGTCCTGCCCTTGGATTTGCCGAGGCAGCGCGGCTGGCTGCTGCTCTCCGGCTTCTTTAGACAGGGGAAGCCTTTGGTTCGATTAAAGTAGAAGTGCTTGTCTGTGATTATTCTTTTCAGTCCTAAAAAGTCCTGAACGCGGCCCATTTCCCCTGCCGGATCCGTGATCAGCCGCTCCCCGCTCACAAAATGCATCTGCGAAAGGTGAAAATACTGCAGCCAGTTCTCCAGGTGCAGAATATACATCCCAATCCGAATAGCGTTCCAGGAAGAGTCGACGAGACCAAGGCTTAGGTTCTTAAAGGCCAGCTCTTCAAACGTAGGGATGTCGGGCTTCTTGGAAAGAGTCTGCGTGTAGTCGGAGATTGCTCTTGTGACTGGGTTACGCACCACAACAATCAGCTTGGTCCCATGGGACATGTTGGAGATGCGTCTGGGTGCCTCTCTGGTGACAAAGTAACTTGGAGTCTTTTCTAATGTGATCTGGCTGTCTAGTGTCCGTGGCATTAGTCCCCTTGGGAGAAAAACAAAAAAATAAAACACACATGGATGAGTCAGCAAGAGTTGTTATTTTCCTGTCCAGGAGCGTTTGCACATGACTTTAGTAAGAGGAACATTTTAGCTTAGGAATGCAAACATGATGCCCTTCTTGTATCACAAATACCAAGTATTAAAAACAGCCTGTGTGACATTTAGCTTGTTAACAGCAACACAACAATGAAGAAAGGACAGAAAATACTGAAATGTAGGTTATGTGTGTTAAATCTGTCAAAATCTTGGTATTACAGAAGCAAGCAAATACAATTTCATGACATTTCAAAAACTATGGAAGGAAAACTAGGTAAAGTATGTGATATTATTGTGGTAGAAAACATATTCAGATCTGCTTCTTAAGTAAAAGTGTAATACTTTTCTTTTATATTGTAATACTACAATATGAAAAAATGCACCTTTATATGTAAAACTTACTTTAAGAAGAAAACTTGCAGCAAAATGTACTCATGATACAGCAGATTGATTCCTGTCATTGTTTTGTTGGATTTTTGTTACTCATCATGTATGCAGCATTTTAATATTGTAGCTGATCGAGGCGGAGATAACTGTTTTATCAACTGCTGGGTAGGTAGAACAAAATAACAATTTATCATATTTCAAATCTATAGATATCTTGGTATTACAGAAACTATAAAATACAGTTTGATGATATTTTTTAAAGACATAAGAAAGTAAACTGTAGGTATGCAGTACTACTGTATTTCAAACATTTAGTTTCCCGCTAACATAGCACAAAGTACACAGTGTCAAATAAAGGTAGACAAATCCCAAATAAACACAATGTGAATGTATTTGTTAGACGTTAATTGGTGATTGTACAGCTTGTACAATAAAAACATGCATAATAATTATCAACATCATGCTGCCAAGATAATGGCTTTGCAAACTACAGGCAATTGTCATATTTGTCATGTGAGTCTTCCTTCCCATTGTAATATGTCATTCTGCTTTGCCACTTTGATTCAATAAAAGTTGATTAATGAGCCTCTGATGTTGTTTGTTGAGACAATGAATGCCTTGGCCACAATTCAGAGACTATCCATACTTTGTTCCTTGTTTCCTTTCAACAGAAAAGGGATTTGGCATCAGCTCAATAACTCTGCAGTTTGGTGAGGATAATTACAATAGAGTAATATTAAACTGGTCGTTTACTTTTATGATTAAAGAAGATTTAGTCCCTGAATTCCTCTCTTTCACAGCATGTGAATCAGTTTCTGGATTTAGGTACGTTACCACACAGTTCTGATGATTAAATACCGGAGTTTCTTTATTATTACTGGGGGAAGGCTTCGATTAAAACCTAACCTTTCTCAAAGCTTTCTCTCTCAAGGTAGGGGTAGCCATAGGTTACCTCTAAAGTCTTGAAAATATTGATCCATTTAGCTTTATTTATGAATCCTGCGTTGTTGGCTTGGGCGCCTCAGGGCCACTAGGCGTCTATTAATCTTTTATGAGAACAGCACCTTTTCAAGCAAACAGCTTTGCTACATACTAAAAAACTTGCTGACATTTTCCAGGAGATGCAGCATTTAAACAGATCTTTGGTTGTGTGCTGAGGAAACTGTCTTCATTATCTGGCTTGTCAATTCCAAACATTTTCACCATCCTCTGAGATGAAGATTGTGCAGATCAGAGGATCCTGCATTGGTTTTAAACTGCAACTTGTCACATAACTGGGATGACAATGTGAACACATACAGTGTAAGGTCACAGATTTGGCTAAAAATAGTATATATAGCTTTCTGCTGTTCTCTATACAACTGTGTACAGCATTATTCTGCTGAGAGCATGTTTACATATACTCCATTGCATGAGGACACTAGGAATAACGTGTCCATAAAATGCTAATTATGTTGACTTAAGAGATTTCACAGCTACATTTTTCCCACTTTTTGTTTGGAGCCTGTCTATCAGAGGAAGTTGCAACATGTGCTATCTGGCCATGAGTTATTGATTCTTACCTCTGTTCTGTTTGTTTACTCTCAGTAAGTCTCAGCAACGGATAACTTACATGACTGTTACACTGACCTTATACAATGCAGAAGGACTGACAAGATGGAAATGGGGGTTTTAAAAAAAGAAAGACTGATGCATCTCAACTTGAGACGCATCATATAAATAAATTATTATGAATATAACATGAAGGTGTTATTCTATTCTTCCCTACAATAGATACTCTGGTTCTTTGACATATTTCTGTCCAGTTCCCCAAGTTGTTTGAGACTAAAGTTTTGACTTGAAAGTAAATGTAATTTTTTGGATTCACATATTCATACACACATGTAATCACAGTCCATTCCATAAGACCCCATTTACATTGGGTATTATTTTACTACATAAGGAAAAACAGATACTTTTGTGTTTTTAGGTGTAAATGAACACACTGCAATTGAAAGCACCTGGATGACATCTGCAGGTGGTCTGACTTGCACTGTGGTGTAAGTGCAATCAGTACAGTTAGGGACAATTCTTAAAAAGAAAAACTGATATCTCAAGCTGCATGTCAAAAAGCTACAGATCGGAAAAGAAAGATTAGTAGTGTCCATACCAAGCCACCAGGAAATGGTGCTGGGCTTTGAAGCTATTTTGTAGTTGACACACCGTGCATTGCAACTCTGGGTTCATCATGTGATGCACACTGGCTATTTTTCTCACATACAATTGTCAGAAAAGGAGAAGCTGTCAAATGGTAAATACATTTTTCTGAGTATCACAGACCAACCAAAATTATTGGATCTATAGGGTCCAATAACGTTTGGAAAGTCTAGATGATGCATATAATGAAATTATTTTATCACATTTGTGTGTGGTGAGCCACATGAAGTCAGCTGGCTCAGCCAGCAGAAGTGTCAGACATGCATGCTCTCAGCTGACTTGGCTGGAAAAGGACTCTATGCTCCGTGCCCCAAAAACACTAAAGCCTGAGGAAGCAGAGGCTTTTAACACAGCTAATGGCCGTATGTGATATAACAAACAGAATGCAAGTGATGAGCAGAGGTTTACTGTTTTTGATCAAATATTTTATTTGCTCAATCAAACACATGGTAGCAGCAGCCTCATTTATGTATCTGTTTGTTATGGAGATAGCAGGAATCAGTCCAGAAGTGGAACATGCAATACCTGAGGCAGGTGTCTGTACTAACCAACCATCAGCATTTTTTTTATCCACATGCCCCCAAGAAACTACCAGCACTGCACACAGCATCTGAAATTAAAAGATAAAATTGAGGGTCCTTATGGCAGTGGGTTCTGGTGTGCTTTTACTAAAAGCTGTTCAGTCCTTGCTTGGTAATGATTATTTGCAGTTAGAAACTGTACATGATTGTAATTCTAATGGAATTGCTTCAAGGGCAATCACTGATGTTTCTGAAACTTTAGCATCTTTATCAGTATGCATGTATCAATAGAAAGGAACTTTAAAATGCACTTTTATGTGAATCTTGCTTTGTAGGAGCGACACATGTATGAGCAGACACATGCACACACGCACACACGCACAGCCTTGTGGCACTATCTTCTTGGGGACCTGTCATTGACATAATGCATTTCCTAGCACCTTACCCTAACCTTAACCACTCACACCGCGCTCAACTACATGCAAACTGATGGAGTTCAGAATTTTGGTCCCCACAAAGCTGTCTGACCCCACAAGTATAGTGGAATACCAGTTTTTGTCCCCCACAAATAAAGTAAAACAAGCCCACAGATACACGCACACATACCTAGACACACACTTTGATTAACTGACATTTGAGTGAAGTGCTCTGATTGATTACCACCTTCTCACTCAGAGTCAACACTAAATTCTTCAGGGTAATTTACAGATTTCTTCCCAATTCTTGATGAAACTTTAAGTCAGAATGCATTACAGGCTTGGCTGTGACATTTTAATCACTCTGGGAAAGTGAACTCAGGTGTGGAAGATTTGCTCACAACTGTAAATGAGACCTGTTCTTGGTCAAATTTGTTCTGGATGCTTCAGCATTGCATTTGATGCTGTAATTACACAATTCTTGTTAGTAATTTCTGTAAAAAAAAAAAGGGACGCAAAACTCCTAGGGTAGGTCCAGTTCACTGCACGTAACTCAGGCGCAAAAATTCGCACACTTCTACCTCTAGGGAGCACTATAAGCAAGGTCAACACGTTTGGCCTTGGAACTCCCGTCTACGATGGCGGATATCAAAAACCTTATATCCACGTATTCGGTGGATCGAGCTGAATCTCGTGGTATAGGCCCCGCCCATTTCCATTTTTTTCGCTACATCTTGAAAACTGAAAAACCTATTTTAATTAACTCCTCCGAAGCTGCAAGTCTGATCGACACCAAACTTGGCACGGATAATCTCTGGACCAAGCTGATGAAATTTTTTAGAGGAAATTTTGATTCGACAAAAAATGTCGCAATTATATGCTAACAAATATTTGTGAAAAACGCTACTAACAGGAAATGATGTCATATCTTCGCTTTGGAATGGCCGATCCACACCAAATTTGGAGCGTTAATGTGGGACGCCCCCCTGAGGGCCTGTGCAAAATTTGGTGCAACTCGACCCTAGGTGGTGCTATTGAATCCCCAAAAATTGTTCCTCTATAACCACAAGTCACATTGACATGAAACTGGAACCGAATTGTTCAGCATAGCCCCCTTACAACAGGCACCAGTCTTCACCCAAATGTGCCCATATGTGGCACTGTTATTGCAGATTAAAGATGTCAAAAAAAATCCCATTGACTTACATGCATTTTATATTTCCATAACCACAAGTCCCATTGACACCAAATATTTTCAACCAAAGGACATTTTGCCGGATAACTACGGCTCACTACAGTGCACATTCATAAACCTTACGTCTACGTGTTTGGGGGATGCTGCCGATTCTAATGGTATATTCTAATGGCCTCTGCGATTACGTTTTCATTTTGCGAAAACTGGAAAACCTATTTTAACTAACTCCTCCGAAGCCGCAAGTCCGATCGACACGAAACTTGGCATGGACCATCTCTGGACCAAGCCGAAGAAAGTTTGTAGAGGGAATTTTGATCCGACAAAAAATGTCCCAATTACAAGCTAATAAATATTTGTGAAAACGCTAAAAACATGAAGTATAACATATCTCTGGCTTCGAAAGGCAACACAAAACTTGACGACCTTATGTGGCATGCCCCCCTGAAGGGCTGTGCAAAATTTGGTACAGTTAGTCCCTAGTTGGCGTTATTGAAAAGAAATCCCATTGACTTACATGCATTTTATATCTCCATAACCGCAAGTCCGATTGACACCAAATTTGGCTCAATTCTTCCCCACGGGCCTCTGATGACACCTGAAAAATTTGATTCAATTCGGATTCTAGGTGGCGAATAATCGAAGCTGAAAGGCTGTGGAAAATCTCATTGAAATGAATAGGATTTCCAACCATGCCATATTTTACCTAGGTTTGGAATGGCGGATCAACACCAAACTTGGGGTCCTTATGCGGCACGACTGCGGGGCACCCGGGCCGACTCCGCGGGGCCAGGGGGGGCGGCTTGCGCCAGGAGGCTTGGACCCCGCTTACAACTGCTTGCAGTTCTAGTTTAATTTAATTTTGTATGTTTGAATTTAAGGCAATTTAAGATTGCCTTGAATGGTTTGTCTGATATTTTATTATAAATATTCAAGCAATTCCATATTCTCAAGTAACTAACATAATGTAAAAGGACCTGGCTGGTTAATCATAATACTAGCAGCTTTATTAATTAACCCTATTATTTTTGTCTTTGTGATGATTATTTCAATGTGTGTATACCGTACATAAAGGAGAAAGTGTCTTACTCTACTCAACACATTGCTCTGTCCGTCTAAACACAGAGGACATCACAGGGAGTTAATAAAAATGGGTGTAAGGCAGCTACTAATGGGTGTGCACATTGCGTTCCTTTTATTGTGAGGTTTTTGATTTTTGTCCCTTCACAACAGGGAGACTTTACAGTATATGACAATGATGTCTAACGGCCTCAGTATGATGCACTGTAGAATGATTCTCTTTGTGAAAACAGATGAAGCAAATACTAAAATTAAAATGATTTATTTAGAAGTTGCTTCAACATTGCATGTGTCCATTATTAAATATGGCTTTTTACTAGAATTTGAGCAATGAATAAAGTAACCACTTTGACTATTCTAACAATTATGATCTATATTGATTGAATGTTATGTTTTAAGTTAGCTTTATCGCCCACTCCATAAGAAAGAAAGAAAAACACAAGAACTAGCATCCTTCTGCATCTCTCACCTACAGGTAGTTAGGGTCAACAGTGGAAAGCATGGCAGTCATTGCCACTCATTAATGAGCTGCAGTGTGCTGATTGCTAGTCTGCATATTATAGTGACCCTGAAAGAGCCTGCTGGCTATTTTGTTGAACAATTTATCTTTGTTGGCGCAGTAGAGGCAGGAGGTCTAGAGTTCACACTTAGTTCCTTCTGGATGCTGCTATATCATTATGGAGGAATAAGTCAAAAACATGGATGTCTTTGTTTCAAAGCACCAAGGGCTCCCCATTAAAAGCAGATACACTGTTCTCCTGCAGTTTTCCACTGGGAGAACATGCCACACTTTTTACAGCAGAGCCACTGCAGGACAACAATTAGAGTGTTGTTAGCCAATCAAGGGTAAAGCTCAAAACAACAATAATCCTATTACAATTTGTTCCTCTGAAAATTAAAGCATTTATGCAACATTTAAAATATTTATAAAGCACTTCATTAGAAATAGATTTATAGCTTTAAATTAATCCATGTAATGATGTCTTTGACTTTTACCAGCCAGTTAGTATGTCATTTGCCCAGTTGTTCTTTTTCACTCAGGCTTCAACTTCTCATTGGGTCCTAAAGATTTAGTCATTCAACATACCGAATATCTGAATCTTTTCTATGTGCAGGTGAGCACTTTAAACCCTACAGCATCTGCCCCTGCACACAGCCAGTTCTCTATCTCATCAAGTTAACACAGGTCTGGAGAAAATCTCATCAAAAAACAGATTACACAGTTCTTAGGGAGATATTCATTATCCTTTGAGTTTGAAACTACCAGCCTGGACAGCACCTCTGGTTAGTTTTAGGTTGTGAAGTTCTCTGCTGTGCAGTGCTGTAGTGAAACCTATTGTGAAGCTGACTTTATGCTTCAATTTAAGTAAACCTGGACTTACATCTATGTCTTTTAGTGACAGCACTAACAGAGGACTGCATGAGACTCTGATAGTCAGCTAAATCACCACAGTTAACCTGCACAGACAGTGTGTGACGCACTGGTTGCTACAACTCACCCACCACCTACCACTCACCAAACCTTTTGGGACTACTGTGGGTGGCAGTAGAGGAAATGACCAACCTGACCATTACATTTTTTATTTCTTCCATAAAAGATATTTTGACCAGGTGGTGGTGCTGTAGTAAAAAAAATAGCGGGCCAACAAATATAATAGGATTTGTTCAGATGACATTCATATCTATACAAATTTCATCATCATATCAAATTTTTAGGGAAATGGCCAGTAGGAATCAAAATCGCTCTTTCAAACATATATAACAATTTACAGATGAACAGACCCCCAGTAGAATCCAAACAAACCAGTAAAACCATAACCTCTCTGATACAAAACTAAATAAAGATTAGATATTAAAAGCTTTTGGTGCTGTTGTATTACATTACACACTACAGACTGTGAAGATCTAACCCCTGTATGTGACACTGCATATATATAAATAAAAAAGCAGCAAATCACTGCATCACCTTCAGTATGTACATGATTTATTCCACAGTGTGAAAACAAGAAATGCAGTGAAATAGTGGACTGTTCAGCTCCAGACAAGTGTGTCTTATTGAACTAATTTCTAAAGAGCAATGTAGGTTCATCAGGGATGCAGACCATAAGAACAGGTAAAGGTCAGCCTTGAATCATCTCCATGTGAACGATCAATGAACTCGGAATTTATTAGTGTCATTCACTGTGATTGAAGTTAAAACAGAATGTTGCCTATTGTTTGTTGCAGCACAAATACAAAATTGTCATGCAACAAAGCCACACGTCGACAATGCAGGTACCTTCCAAAACAACAAACAAAATTAACCAGTGTGTTTCTCTCAACAGCACCTTTTTACACATAATTTATCATTACACATATATTCACATATGTATTAGGCACATGTGAATTTTACAAGTGTGAAGCAATGCAATGTTAAATGTAGACATCACATATGAAATCACCCCTGTAAAAACTAACTAAAAATCTATTACTGCCAACCTGTCAGAGGTTCATTCATGCTTTCACAGTCTACAATCATCCAATAATCTATCTGTAAACTAACCAATGTTGAATGCACATCATCAACCCTATCACTTGTAATTGAGCATATTGAGTATATTGTGGCAACACACCACAATATACAAATAAACAAGTTTAATGAGTTGGAGGATTTCAGGCAAACACTGATTGGGATTTAACTTAGAAACCATTAATCACAAAGTGAAGTCTATCTGAGGCACAGGGGCAGAGGGATTTAGAGAATGGCCTTTACCTCCCGCTGGAAATGTTTGTCATTACAAGAACTAATAATGAACCCTGCCTATTAAACAATATGCAGGCTCACTGGCTGACCATGGAGAGGCCCAAATCAAAGTATCAATTACATGCTGTGTTTGTTCGGTCTCGGAGTAACTTAACAACAAAACGGTTACACAGTAAATTATAAGGAAAAGTCTCCTGGGCTCTCATTGCCAGTGTGTTATCACAGTCAGCAGCATGCAGAGTAATGACGGTCACAGTCCTTGGCAATACACAAAAAGCTTGGGTGTGGAAATAAAAAGGTGACATTTTCCAGAAGAAACTTTATCAGAGGTACTGAAAAGTAAAATAACACACACAATCATGAATAATTTTTTCAGGATGGGTGGTAGACCCCCCATAGTTTTGTGGAGCAGATGTGTAAAAGATATGTGGTGTCGTCATAGACGCGGCGCACTAATTTTTGTCTGTTTAGGTTCGTCTTTCTCAATTCCTCTTTGATATTTTTACTGCTAAAGTTACTACCTCCTGATGGAGCTTACAGTTATGCTACATTCACATATTGGGCAATGAGATCATGGATAGGGCCTTATGAAATTCAGTAAACCTCTCTCCATATTTCTCAAATCCATGGTCTTAAGGTCCATGCGATAGATTAGGTCATTGGTTTGCATCCTCTTTTTCTTGTTTATTACAGCCATCTGTAACTTCAACTTTTTCAACATTTTCTTTTCTTCTTTTTTGCGACATTTCAAAGGTTTGCTTAAAATTCGCTTGACAATTAGATGGAAACATGGCTTGTGTATGGATGGATGTGTGTCTGTCTGTATGAGCCCCACCCCCGCTGAAACACCGACACAGAGAAGACAGAAGCGGAACCTGTTGACACCAGAACCACTTTGCGCGACTAAAGTTCAAATTAATTGAACTTTTAATGCGACAAGCGAGAAGTGAATTGCCTGTGTTTGTGAAAACAACTTTATCTTGTGTGTCCATATCCCCCAAGCCAAAACAATGGCAGGGGAAACACTGATTAACACTGATAATTAAAATTGCATCCTTATGTTTATATTGGTATCTTTAGACTTAATTATAGCTGCACAAAAACATGCTACAACAGTGCTATCATGAGTAACATAAGGGTAAATCATAGTAATCCTGAACACAAAAATACAATGCAAATACCATGCAAAGCTGGGTTAATGTACTAAAGTATTATGGTCTGGTTAGTAAAGCATGTGCACTGTCCCAAGAGCCTGTCATAGTAGCTTCAAGGTAGTTTTTTAAGCACTGAGCTTTTGACTGTTTGAAGTTGCAGCAAATTCATTTTTGTTCATAATATTATGTATACTGTATTCTTCTTTCAAATAGCTTTGTTTGCAAACTTCCTTTCCATACTTATAGAAACTGGCTAGGGTAGAATGTATTTCATGCAAACCATTTGTTCTGAAATGTCCTGAAAAGCCAATACAACACACATACTTGCTCCCTGCCATCCAAACCCATTAACGATTTGTATTACTCAGGTAGACTGTGCAGAGAAAATTTTCTTATGCTGCGTGATTCTCATAATGTCTGTGCCATTGCACTTCCTAAAAATGGCATCTTCTTCTTGCTTGATATGACAGCAGAGATCCAGTCTCCACTGGAGAGGCTGCTCCATTATTAAAGTATCACTCACTTAGATTACAGTTGTGATGACATCTGATCATTAATCACCAGCAACAGAGGTCTGCCGTCTTGAAAGTCTATTAAGAGTTAACAAAGAGCAGTCCAGACAAATACAGTGGCCAATTCAGCTGGGTGAGGAACAGAGGTGAATAACAATTCAGCTCTCTGAGAATCAAGCATCTATTTCTCTAATTTAATTGAAAACAAAAACAAAAAACAACAGACTGACTGAGCCAGTCTTGCAGTAGAGGATCTTTTTGATGTCAGGCCTGTCCTCAGCCACTTAATAGAATCAAGACATTTTCATAGCAGAACAATAAAGTCCTGCAGTACTGTAAAGAAATTGCATAATGTATTTGACCTTGAACCAAAACCTATTTAATCGCTGTCATTTGAACACTAGGCTCTTGTTTTCCTTTAAATAACAATTATTCATGGTTCGGTCTGCAGAGGGAAATGACTGACACTTGCTCTCCTTGCACAATGACACGTTGAATTGAGCTGAGCTACGAGCTGTCACATTAACATGTGGCACAGGAAAGTATCCACGGACATCGAAATGAAGACACTCAGACAGACGGGAAACCCTCTGAAATCCTAAACAGCACATTCTCAGATGAGGCTAAATGCATTTTTTGTGTATTTTGTAATGATATTTTTTCTATTTCATTTTTCCATTCATGAGAATAACTTTGCGACATTGTGAATGTCTTTATTAGTGATGGGCAGATTTTACAGCAGCATCTCAACTGACACAAATGGAGATTTCTTGAATTTTCATCAACACTGGCGCTCTTAGAAGTTCTTTTGGGGTCTATAGCCTATAGCAATGTGACAGTCAAGGATATTTATAATGTATAATATGAAGAGCGGACAGTCCACGCACCTTACTCTTCACACAGATGGTGGGAAAGTACAAAAAGATACAGAATTGGGGAGACACAGGAGAGAAAGCTCAGAGAGGATTTGATCGGGGACTGTAGGGACAAATTGGGTTCGCCAAGGGGAGGAAGTTAAGAAGCTGATAATCTCTAAGTGTGAGCTAAGGATGCTGACTGCTGGATATTTCCAGAACCACAATGTCCTCAAAATGATAGAGTTACAGTTATTTTTAAAGTATCAGTTGCTGCAGGTAGATAGCTGTCATCAGTAGCTTTTGCTTGACCTACAGCACATTTATTGGTGGATCTCATAGAGAGGCAGTACTGTGAGGTGACCAGATTTCTGAAATGAAAACTGGGGACATTTTTGGTTTGGTGGTCAGTATGTCATTAAGAAAATTAATTATTTTAATGTTATTATACATGAAATAAAAAGGATTTTGCCATCTGTCAAATATAACTCTTCTGAATGAAATCAAGTCATTTTGAGGCACAAACTACCTTTCAGTCAATAAGTAATCTCGCTGCAATCACTTTCTGGCAAGTAGAATACTTCATTTTATGTGTTGTTTTGGCAATTTAGAGGTATTTTAAGAGGTGAACAGTACTAGGTGAATTATAATCTGTCAAAAATAATCCTCATGAATATAATCAAGTCATTTCAGGGCAGAAATAACCTTTCAGTTAATAAGTAGAGGCTGCAATCACTTTCTGGCAAGGACAATACTGCGTTTTATGTGTTATTTTGGCCATTTAAAGGCATTTTTGAGAGGTAAAAAGTAGTTGAGTTATAATCTGTCAAATATAACTTCTGAATAAAATCAAGTCATTTTGAGGCAGAATCTCCCGTTCAGTCAATAAGTACAGGCTGCAATTACTTTCTGGCAAGTGGAATTCTGCATTAAGTGGGTTGTATTGGCCATTTAAAGGTACATTAACAGGTAAAAAGGACTGGATTGGTTGGTGCACAGCAACTAAAATAATGTAGTCATAAGGATAATTGCAAAAGAGATCATGTCTTTATTTTATATATAACTCAGCAGTGAGTCATGTCAATTACAGGCTACAGTCCGTTTACCAAATATAAACAAGGATATTAGACATAAGCCTACCAAACACATATTCCATCGGCAACAACAGACTTCAATTATTGCCTAAAATTATTGCTTATTTGCCCACAATTGTGTTTATTCTGTTAAAAGAAATGTTAATGTATCACAAAAATCTGGGGACAGGCCACAAAAACCAGGGACTGTCCCTGGAAAACGGGGACGTTTGGTCACTCTATGGCACAGAGGAAAGCCAAAACCTTGGCTTCATACCTGGGTGGGTCACTAACTTTCTTTACACTCCTGCTCTTCATCCTGTTTTCCTGTCTGCTGGTATTCAACCTTCACCCTTCAACCTAGTCAGCTAGCCTTCTTGTGTCCTAGCTTCTAGTGTCCAGCCAGTTTCTCTGTCTGCTTGCATCATGGCCACTGGCAGCAAACCTTCACTCTGGCCTGCGAGCAAATTATTCCAATTGCCACCTGTCCTGTCTGGCTCCCTGTCGGCAGCCCAGCCGAGACTAGCTCCTGGTTCCTTGGCAGCAGGGGCAGTCCCATCCGACTCCCACTACTCTTGTTCTGTCAGTGACCTGGCTGACACCTGCTGCTCATGTCCTGTCTGTAATCCAGCTACCTCCTGTTCCTGCTGAGCTACAGCAACCTCCTGTCCCTGGTGAGCTGCAGCAACCTCTTGTCCCTGCTGAGCTGCAGCAACCTCCTGTCCCTGCTGAGCTGCAGCAACCACAAGTCACAAAACTGCAGCAGCCTCTAGTGCCTGAGCTGCAGCAACCGCCCGTTCCCCCCGACCTGCAGCAATTTCCTGTTTGAGAGCTGCAAATGACTCTAGTTCCTACGCTGTAACAATCCAATGAGCCCAAATTGCAGGTGTCTTCTGTTTTGGAGTAAACCTGAGCTGCGTTGGTCATCTGCTCTTCATGAGCGCCAACAATCCTCTGCTCCTGAGCATCAGCAGTCACCTGACCCTGTTGAGCTACAGAAGCCCCCTGATTCCAGCCTGTTCTCATCTCAGTCGTCATATACCCACACTTTGAGATAGCGTAGTTATTTTACGTTTTGCGCTGCAACACAAAGGGGGCTAACCCGACCTGCTAGTTGTAGGGTTAGCCGGTTGACATGCATAGATTCACTGACTTAGGCTTAGACCAGGACTCTTAAGTTTTATCAAAAGTTTGGAGTGCGATAACTCGTGTTAGAGGAGGAGCCACTCAAATATTTGCAACAGTGGCCCCTCAGCCCCAGCCAATTCTCATGAAATCAAGATTTTACTAGCAGTTAAATTTTACCTATAGTTCATATTTAACCCGAACAAACAGAATGTATAACAATAGGTAAATCTGATAAGAGTATATATATATATATATACTTATATTTCAAAAATACAAATGTGTCAAACTAAAAAGAAATTTGGGCCCAAACGAGCCCACTGAGCAGCAGTGCCGTACACATAGGCCTACAGTAGGATGGCAGAACTTGCCCTACGGATATATGCCAAGCTGTGTGTGTGAGCAGGCTACAAATTTCAACTTGGTGAATTGAAATGAATGGAATGAAATGAATGAATGGTGATTGTGTTGTAATTGTTTGATGCACATTTTAATGCCTTGATGACAGGGTTAGAAGGTTCCCACTTAGAGCCCTGTGGCTCAAGGCCACCCATTTTCAGCGTCATGATGGATAATCTGTCCAGAGCCAAAATATAGAAAAACATCTCCATTCCTTTCCTTAGTTTCACGCAGCCAAAGCTAAGCCCAGTGGTGGACAGTAACAAAGTAGTACTGTACTTAAGTACACAAGGTTTGTACTGAACTTGTGTATTTTCTTTTCATGCCACTTTCTACTTCTACTTCCCCACATCTCAAAGGGAAATATTGTACTTTTTACTTTATCTGAAAGCTTCAATTACTAGTTACTTAAAAAAAAGAAGCTTTTTACACACAAAATGAAGAGTGTAAAAAAATAGGATGTTTTAATATAAATTAAATTACTTAACAGTTTAGAAAAGTCCAGCTAGTAGAACTACAGTTAGGCTAATTGACAGAAATTTAATTGGTAACTTGGTTTTAGTCATTTTTTATGTAAAAACATTTCATGGTTCCAGCTTCACAAATGTGAAGTGCTTTTACTTGATTATTTTAATGTATTTTTAATCAAGCATTATGAAGATGTCACTTAGGGAACTGTGAGAACATATCTTGCTATTTTCAGAATTTCTTACAATCGATTAATGGAGAAAATAATCAGCTGATTAAAATAAAAATAGTCATTAATTGAAGTCTGATACAAAATAGTTCAACCTCAACCAACTACTTTAATGTATGATGACTAATAATCTAATGAATAGTATTACAGTCAAATGGGACATTTTTCTTTCTGCTTTGAGTAGGCTACTTTTATTTTAAATTGGCTACTTCTACATTTTCCTGCTTATAGCCTACTTACATACTTTTACTTAACTTTTTCAATGCAGTATGCCTACTTCCAGAGTATTTTTACAGTGAGGTATTGGTACTTTTTTTTTTTTAAAGGTTCTGAATTGGCCTCCCTATGACCCTGTACGCAGGATAAGCGGTTGACGATGGATGGATGGATGAATAGGCCTATGTTACTTTGCTCACCACTGGCTAAAAAATCCAAAGCCTCTGGTTGCAAAGAGGTTGGAGAGTTTTTGACTGCATCAATAATAATTTAGCACGCATTTGGCTACACTCCCCAACATCAGCTGCTCTCACTCTTTGATCACAGGCAAGTGATTTCGTCCAGGAATCCTAAAATGAAAATGCTGAAGAAAAAACACCCTACATTTACCGCATTCAACGGGTCTTGCGCTTCCAACTTCCACTCCGTGTGTGCGCATGCATCAATGTTGCCTGGTAACAAACGTGCGTCACGAATTCACCCGAAAACAACGCATTTTAATTTCTGATCAGCTTAACGGCTCTGGAATTTTGTAGGCAGAAGGCTATGAACTCAGCACAAAATGATCGTCCATTAATTGAATATAGCGGGACAACTTAGAGGACGTTATCACTTAAATAAGCGTGAGAAATACAGGGTGTGGCGTGTGAGCGTGTGAACTGGCTGAAATGCGTGTGTCTCACGGTGAATGCGTGACACTTGAGAGCCCTGGTTTAGGCACAAACTTCTGTGATGGTTAAGGTGCTTCAGGAGACTGTCAACGCCCTAAACACAAACTTTGCTAGTTAGCTAGTTAGCGACCAGAAGTGCTACTAGAGTTTCCAGTCACCCCAGGGCGTCATATACAGAAGTGCCTGGAGGCGTCTCATACACACGCCAAAGTACCTTGTGCATGAAATAACTACGAGATGAGAACGGGTTGCTGATCCTGTTGTCGCTGATCATCTACCCCTGTGCTTCAACAGTCTCCGGTTTCCATGACTCCCCCTTGTTTCCTTGCAGTCCTCCTGCCTTGTGGCCGGCCTCTGGTCCCGCACTTCAGCCATCAGACTCTGGTCCTGACCTCCAGTTGCTTCGCTGGCCTCCAGCCCGACTTCCAAAAGGGTTTCACCTTCTCTAGCCTCCAGAGGGGGTCTGCCTTAACAGCCAGCATCCAGAGGGTTTTAGCTTTCACTATCGACTTCCTGGTCATCCTCCGGACCTGCTCAGTTATTCAGTCTGACCGCCTGGCTCAAGCTTCGCCCCAGTCCTTCAGCCATCCACTTTCCAGCTACTCCCCTGTATAGCCCTTGGCCATCCGCTTGAGAGCACCAGCTCTTTTCTACATCCACCTGGACACTTGCCCCTGGTTTGGTTCAGGCTACTTATACACTTTGGTTAAGAAAAGATTTTGGTTTCTGCAACTAAATACATCATGTCTTGTCCTTTAAGTATGTCTTGACTTGTTTAATATTTCAGTTGTTAAGTGTCATGTAGTGTCAGTGAATCATGTGCGGATAGGTTCAGAATGAACATTTTGCTCTTGTGTTATGTTGATTAAAAATGTTTCCAGGCTGCATTTTTTTTTGCCAAAACATATTTGTTGTTGCAAAATTGTAGTATATGAATGTTATTTTATGAGACACGGTTGTTATCAAAGTTAGTGCAACTAATGTTACAAAAATTAAACAGAATAATTTGCGTTTTGCCCCTTCCTGGAAATGGTCTAGTGCCTTTAACCCATTCAAACTATGATCAACACCAGTGGTGGGAATATGTACTTAATGTGCAAGTTGCATCCATAACTCCGAAGAGGTACCCCGGGGAGTTACATAATGTACAAAAATGATGATGCTAACATGCTGATGCTAAGCATAATGTTTATCATGTTGACCATTTGGTGTTGCGTTTTAGCATCCTAACAGTTGCTACTTTGGACTTATCACTGTACAGCTGAAGCAGATTAGGTATGTATATGTATGTATTTAGTCATAAATCATGTACTTAGTCATAAATCAAAGCATTGGACAATTTGAAATTTGTACCTTGCGCTAGAGAAAAGTTGTGAGATCCTCAAATTTTTTACAATTCATCTTGAGGGGAACATTGCCAACCGCTTATCTTGCGTACAGGGTCACATGTGGGCTGGAGCCAATCCCAGCTGACATCGGGCGCAAGGCGGGGTACACCCTGGACAGGTGGCCAGTCCATCGCAGGGCCACACATAGACACCTAAGGACAATTTAGGGTCACCAATTAACCTAGCCTGCATGTCTTTGGATGGTGGGAGGAAGCCAGAGCACTTGGAGAGAACCCACGCAGACACGGGGAGATCATGCAAACTCCACACAGAAAGGCCGGGGAAACCGGGGTATGAACCCACTTCTTGCTGTGAGGTGACAGTGCTAACCACTGCACCACCGTGCCACCCGTGTGTACCACATATCATGGCAAATTATCCAATAGTTGTTAAGACATTTTCACTCAAAACCACAACTGTGAACGTCTTTGAGGAAATGTCAGGGCATCCCTTAAGTTATTATGATGAATCATCTGGGTACCATGAATGTCTGTACAAAAATTCAGTAGCAATCCTTCAATTGTTGTTCAGAAGCGGTAAAATTTGTGAAAGGTTATTGTTTTATATTAAATATGAGACAAAATCAAATTTGTCAGATTTAACTGGCAGTATTGGTTGCTTAATTGCATAGACAGTACTTGAGCTTTAGGATGTGATCGGTCCATAATGTATGTATGATAACATTATTTCCTAAATGATTCTATTAAAGGAATAAAAGCACCATCCCTGTGTTTCAGACTGGTCTCACTAAGGAAACGTCTCAATAAGAGATGTTTTGTAATTAATGTTAACCACTGCATGTATCTGAGCTGCACTGAAATGAAGACAGCTCATTAATAATGCAGAGTTACGCCTTACCATCCCTTGCTGTATAATGTGCAGTTTTCTGTGTTAAATGAGAAACGTCTAACTTTCTGTCCTCATCAACCTTTCTGATCATACTGTTCCATAGTTCCCTGCCTCCCAGAGCCAATTAATGTGGACCTGGAGAATATTTGTAGCTGCACACTCTCATACAATTTCAACCCTTCTCAGGAAATCTACTGGAAGTGCTTCTGACTCCTGTGAAATCAATAGAGCTGAGATGCCCTTTTAAGTCTTGATGGTGTATAGTGACGTGTTTTTTATTTTATTTTTATAAGTCTGTGGAGAATGGAAAAAGTGGCGAGAGAAGTAAGAGGAAATCGGTGGCAGCAAAATGTTTGTTTTGTCAGGTATGGTTATGTGAATACACTCGCACAAAATAAATGAGGCCACATGTGTTCTGTTTAGGATGTACAGTAATGAACACTGCACCATTTTTCTTCTTAGGCTAAATGACCTGTCACACGCTTAATGTAACAAGACAAACTGGCCAGTATACTGAAACTGACAAGAGTTAATTTGGTGTCACATGTTGTGTGTCTGTCTGTTCAACAGATATAAGCTACTGGCACCAGAGCCAGTTGCATTTGTTGATGAATGCCATGAGATGTCATTGAAGTTTTGAAAAGCTAGTAAGTGGACCATGTGTTGAGATTATTTTGTCACATCCCAAGATCAAATATAAACGTCCGTGCCCGAATGAATTAGAAACAATAGAAACTTACAATTAATCAATGCAATTTCAATTAACCATTGTTGGATGGATGAGATGCAATAGAGAGATACGTTTGCTATTAAGAGAACCTTGAGTTGTTTTGTTAAACTAATGTCCCCAAGGTCAAGAATGAATCTTTATGTTTAAACTCAACTGTTTTCATATATTATATCTTTATGGTAGCATGTTACCAGTTAACAGCCAAATAGTTACTATGTAAGGTGCTTATGTTAGCATGCTATGAGAGTTAACACTATGTACGACTTTAGACTGATGGGATAAAATCTTTAGAGATATCTTGCTTTTTACTGAAGTGGAAAATTAGGGTGAGTTGGTGGCACTAATAGAAAAGTCAAGGGATGACCAAAGTCATTAGGATTCTCCCTCTGGGGACCATGGATATCTGTAACAAATGTAATGACATTTCAGCCATTGTATCTGACCTCAGACAAAAGTTTTAGACTGATTGACCAACATTGCTTTCCACAGAGCCATTCCACTAATGTGGATAAAATATAAACATCCACAACTTTCCAAATATTAATATTTGTTTGATCTTCTCAGTTTTATGATTAGGAATTGATTTTTACATTTTGTTATTTGATACAGAGACAAATGTGACAGTTTATCACAATGGAAAGACACTTTATGTGACGTTCTGCCAACAACACGAACATTGTGACAGATTATCACTGAGGGCTGGTCTAATACAATAATCACTCAGTCACTCGTCAAGTCCAGCCTGAATTAAACCAGCAATTGCATCCATGCTATTGTTTAAGATTCTTGAATATATAAACTGTCAACTTGTGACAAGTGTGCAGCTTTGTAATTTTCCACAAGTGGTAACATATAAGTGTGGGACCTCAATAGAAAAACAAAATTGAACTTCTGTAAAGCTCAAACCTTTGGTCTAATAGTTGACATCATTAAGCTGCATTAAGATGGTAGGTGTCTATGATGGAGGCCTGCTGGTGTAATGAATGGCCTAATGGTTCGGGCAGGAAGATGTGTTGACGTCTGATGTGCTCTGTTGGAGGGAAAAATGCACCACAGTTATTTCTTTCTGCATACGCTGATGTGCTCAGGTGTTCAACTGGTGTTCGGTTAACTTGTGTTACTGAAGGGTTTTGTGTTGATGCTTGTTAATTTAAAAACAATTCCTACGAATACACTATGTGCAACTGACTCCATTACACTGTGTCTACATTTGGCTTTGTGTGCATGTGTAAATGAATTAACTGACTCATGTTTTGAGCATATCTGTCTATAAAACAGCCCTTTAGGAAGCTTTACATCAGAGTTTAAAAAGCAAAAAGGCTCCTTCCTGTGCATGCAAATAAAATTACATCACAGTCTAAGCTTGATAACCACGTATAATACATGAAAAATTAAGAATATCAAAAGTTGTAATTAAAAAGAGCAAGTGTTTGCTTTTTAACTTACGACAAAGGGACTCTGGAGTGTTTTTGTGTCTTACATTAATGTAATCATTTTTGTAATATTAGAGCCTCTGGTTCATTAGTTTGAAGATGAAAAGGACTGATTCTCTTTTCATGAGTATGATGCAGCTTTTGAGATAACTCTATTGTACAGCCAGTCTTTGTGTGTATGTGTTTGTTTGTGTGTGTGTGTGTGTGTGTGTGTGTGTGGTGGATTGTCTTGCATCTGCATGAGTACACGTCTTTCATACCAGAATTATTTGCAATGCATTTTCTTTCTTTGTAAATGTATTTCACTCTGAAATTAACAGTGACAGGACAAGCCTGACTATGAAGCTCAAGTTAAAACAAATGTGTAAGTCACAAAGAATTAACTAATTCAACCTCTTTTTTTCTTTAAGGACTGAGCAAATTTTCGGTTCTACAGAACTTTCTCTTCAGGAAAAAGCTGGATTTTCTTGTCTGAAATGAGGCCCTAGAAACAACTAAACTGAGTAATGGTGTGATGGCTGATTTGTGTGTGTTAGTTACAATATTGTTAGAGAAAAGGTTTATTTATTAAGATTTACCTTGAAAAAAAACCTCATTGCAGAAAGGTCTATCACAGCCGTATGTCAAGTATAAAAAACTATATATGAGTATTATTACAAGTGTACCATATGTCAATCAAACTATAAGACATAGTTAGTCCAAGAATGAGCTGGACAGGGCCCAACTTTTTGGAAACTGAGCAAAACAGTTTAAACTGGTCAGTCTCATTGTAAACAGCATCTCTGAAGCAAATAAATATTTTGCATAATTATGCAGAATTTAGAGAAATAAATTTCAATTTGATAAAGCTAAAATCTGAGGTTGGTAAAAGCCAAAAAAACCCTATCTGTGTGCATGTCTGACCGAGATCTGAGCAAACTATAAGCTGAGACATGATGGGCAGGTACTCGTATACATGATAATTTGCTGCAGCCTCTGCTGTTCATTCCTGCAGCGCAGCTTGAGGACAGACTTCATCACTTGTTCCATGTTCTTGGAAGCAGTGCTCTGTGGTCTGTTCCTGCCACACTGGTGGCACTGTGGGTATGTGAGTGGAAAGCTGTCGGCAGCTCCAACAATCAGACATAATGTAACACAACACCGTCAAGCCTTTTTGCAGGGCATCTGCAGATAGAGCAACATTTTCAGCCACTGCATACTCAGTTTGGCAGTGATCTTTACATTGTTTTATTGAGAGGAACCTTGAATGTTCTGCTTCAATTAAAGTTCAACAGACAATAGGTTAGAAACAGAAAATATGAACTAGAAAGGTGCCTTGTCTGTGGATTAGATTCAACAGGGAACATCTAAATAGAAACCTTGTGCAGAAGTGACAGAGTGAGACAGAGGTGGGTGGGGGTGATGCTCTGAGCTCAGTGCACCTTGTGAGCTCCTTTGCCTTCACTAACCATCATAAGAACATTTTGTGCCCTGGTGAAGCCTGTTTGAAGCCAGCTGGTAACCTGCGGGCTGCCTGTGTCATCTGTTGTGTTGGCTGTGATTGTTTGTGTGAACTGATCCTACATCAGCCTCATAGAGCTGCCTGTTCAGCATCATGGAGCTCTGCCAACAGTTAACATGCAGCGCTGAGAAAAAGAACATACTGACTATAAAGTAGAATTTAACTTGTGATCTTAGTGGTGGTATGCTAATTAGGTTTGTGTGCAAGTGTGTTTACGTGTGTGTGCGTGTGTGTGTGTGGGTGTGTGTGTGTGTAGTAGACCCACCAACAGACAAGGTATCTTTGTGTAGACAATACAGCCAAATGTGCCCCTTAAAATTATTAGCCGCTGAGAAATTGTGAAATATCTATATGACTGTGAAATGCTTTAGACTATAATCTTCCGTCCTTGCTTGTCAGAAAGAGGAGTTATATTAACACTTTGACATGGAAGTGTCAGGACCTCACATCACACCAGTCCCCTGCCCAGCAGCACAGTGGGGTGACTGCACTGCACTGCCTGACAGAAGTGATAACAGTGCTTCTATGCTGAAATATAACAAGGAAAAATCAGCTGTCAAAAAATGTAAAATAATGTTTCTTTCTTTTTTTTTCCTCACCTGTACCAATCAAGTCCTCTGTCATAGTTTCTGTCGAAAAAGTGCGGCTCTGTTCCGAGAGCGCGCACATCTGGATGTATCCGGATGAACTCCAGCACCGCCCTAGTGCCTCCTTTCTTTACACCCACTATTAACGCATTAGGCAGCTTCTTATTCCCATATTTTTGCGCAACGCTCATGTTTCTCAATTTCATGTCAGCCCAGTGACTTCCAGATGAGGCTGGGGCTTTAATGTGGTCGCGGAGATCACTTGATCCTCGCTGGGCTGCGGACTCATCCAGAGCGGACCTGACTTCCAGCGAAGCGCAATTGTCTAATTTTCCAAGAAGTTTCTTCCCTCCTGCGTTCTTGCTCGGCGGGCACTTTTTCCCTTCATAGCCCTGGTTTGTCATGATTGTGCTGCGACAAAAAAGAATACTATAGCATAAATAGGTACAGGACAGTGACACAGTGAATATGAAGGCGAATCTGGCGCTGAATCTGTTCGTAGATAAGAGGAACCTATGTGCCATGTCTCCATGGGTTCAAAGTGCTGCATGGTTTTCCATCGGAGTCTTCCTCCTCTTTTGGTGTGCAGCCGGAGTCTGGTGATAATATAGGTTCTAAAGTCAGACAGACTGGCATATGAGGATAGGGGTGGCTTCTCGAAGGCATCAACTGCGCGTAAGTCGCATTGTTTCTTTTCATAGGCTGCTGAACTGTGCGAGAAACTTGGAGCAGAATATGATTACAGCAGCTTCCAAGAGACTCTTCCTTTAAACAAGTTTTTCTTAAGTAGTTTGAAGTGAGTCACTTGGTTCAATTACTGATGGCAATGTCTTAAAACGAATCCCAGAGGAATTTGACGCCCATCGTTATCCTCCTTCTCCATGCTGTGCGAGAGAAAAGCAAAAGTCTAACCTGTCATCAGCGCCCCGAAAACTCTCACCAGCCCGATTGTTCCGCTCTCCTCCGAGGGGATTTCGATGCTCAACCCACCTTTCCCTTTCATAATGAAGTTGTGAAGATATATGCACTTATGCTACCGGCTATAAATATTTAATCAACCCTCTGACGTCACGCACATGATCATAATTCTATATGCGTTTTGTCTTTTAAAGGGACATCCTGAATATTGGAGGTAACATATCAAATTACATACATACATATCATCATATTTGGAGATTTAAGGATGCATTATTTGGCTTTGCGCCTGCAATTTATAGGGAATAATTTCAACTTCAGGATTTCAGAGCTGCAGTATGTGTGGTGACTTAGCTTTATAACAGTGAGTATCAGAATGCTCAGTGTGTTATGTCTAAATTTAGAGCAATTCACCCTAGGTTTTGAAAGCAGCCATCAGCCATTTTCTAATAAATGTTCTTCTGTGAGCAACACTCTGCTTTTTACTTGAAACAGAATGATTCATCAAGGCTCAGCATTCTCTACATGTTGAGTGTTTTCTTTACACACACCTGGGCATTAGCAGCCTCTGAAAGTCAAGCTTACACTCCGTCCTCTGTGTTGCTATGATGCAAGCTGGATAGTGGAATGAAACGTTTTAAGCTCTTTCAATGTCAATGTTAAAGTTTGGTTCAATGTGGAGGAGCGAATAGCTCATGCAGTGTCTGGAAAAACATAAGCTGCAATATTAATTTCACTTTCTTCTCTGGAGACTTCTGACTTATGTGTACTTAATATTATTATTATTATTATTATTATTATTATTTTAGTGCCATTACGCAGTTGCAATTGCAATTCAGTAGTATCCTATATGGGAACAAGAGCAGAATAAACCAGGTGTATTCCAAACATATAGAGGTGGCCTGGTCTTACTATATTGTCCAAATGCTTGTGCCAGCATATTGTGCCAGCGTATTGTGCCAGAGCGATGAATAGGCTGACCTAATGATTCCTGTGTCAGTGTCTCTTTAGGTCGTCTTTCTCTCTGTGATCTGTATGGCTGCCTCTCAGAAAGTTGTTGTGATTGCCGTGCAGGTCTGACAGTTTGCTTCACGTCTTGAGTGTCATGTCCAGTAGTGACATTTCCGGAAGCGACATTTTCAAGCATTCAGCTGAATTTGTGTCTCCATTATAAACACCTCTGCTTCAGCACCACGTTCAGGCTGATGTTCTGTAGAAGGAGTAATTGGATGTGCAACATTTTGCTCTCCAGAAAGTCTCTGAGCCCCATCATCCTGATGTTTCATTTGATTTAGTCCCCCTGTGTGTCTTTCTGTGAGGAATATGATGTTTTCACTTTGGGCTATGGAAAAGTGGCAAAAAGCATTGTATTTCACCAACATGTAAAGAGGCCTGTCTCTGTGCCACATTCAGGCTTTATGTTTAAATTTAGCTGTTTTCCCCCTTTTGAGAGACCACAGTATGTATTTGATCATCCCAATGTGAGTGCAATTATCCAGCTCCTCCACGCTCTAACATAATCTTCACAAGGACCTGGAACACCTAGAGAAAGTACTGAACTTTGCCTTTTTTGCTCATAGTATGTTTTTCCTCTTGCTCTATTGTCTTTTTGATGGTTTTGGGTGCAATTTCATATTCTTTTTTCAGTTGCTGCAGCCATTTAGAGCATTTTCCTGGTGTGAGTTATATCCTTCCTAATTATTTATCCCAAAGATTGAGTCAACTAACAAATGGGGCTTCCTACCAAAAAGCAAACAGAAAGTAGAGTAACCCATTCGCTTCGCTGGTTGTGCAGTTGTAAGTATGTGCAACTTTATACACACAGTCACTCCAATTTCCCCTTTTTCTCTTCATCTAAGGTCCGCAGCATAGATACCAAGGTGAGATTATTTTTTCAGATGGGTTCCCTTGTGGGTGGTCAAGAGTTGTTTCTGAGTTTGCAATAGCAGTGTATTTTTGTAGTTATCTCAATGACTGGTGCTCAAATTATTTGTCTTGATCATGGTGTATTTTAGCAAGAAATCCAAATTTCGAAGTAACATTTTTCTGCTGCTGTTTGGCTTATTGGTTATGGGTTGAATAGGGTTAGTGATGTTGTCAAGAATCACTAAAATACCTCTCATTTTCAATATGCTGTGTGAATAGTAGACTAAGGCATTGTCTACATATGAAACGCATATTTTGTCCCTGAGACTTTATAGGTTGTCTCCCATATTAAGCTAGAAAGCTATGTTAGTGAGGCCTGTGCTGGTAAGCCGAGGTTTTCAAATAAATAGCTCAAACAAACACACTTGTCTTTCTGTGAATTTTGTTCAAGTCTTCTGCAGAAGGCCTCACAGCAACACACATACGCCATATACATGTATGCTCCAATGAGTCAGGACAGCTAGGGTTAATCATATCATCCCACAGAGACACGTTGTCCCTGAAGTCTGGATAACAAAGAGAACAGAGATATTTGGACTGTTACGTTTACACAGATTAAGTGTCAGATCACACAAAAACCTGTTCCATTCAGCCACAATGAAGACTGAACTACTTGGAGTTCTTGCAGATGCTATCTTGATGGTAAGCTTTGACGTGGTCCAGTATGCTGAACCAAGCTTTTCCACCAAGACCATCAAGTCTCTCTCTGGAATTGTCTTTTTAGTAAGCCCGCTTTAGTCAATACACAGTCTTAGGCTTTCATCTCTTTTCCTTACACAAACCACTGCAGATGCAAATGGGGATCCAGATCTGCAGATGAAGCCTTTGTTCCACAAGTCCTGGATGTGGTTTTTTTTGCCTCCTCATACAATTTAATACAAGGGTTTAGCATTATATTTTTTTGCTATTGGGACATCATCAGTCAGCTTAATGTCCATTTTAAGGTTTTTTGTCATGTAGCCAATGAAATATTTGTGCTTGGCATACGCATCTGATTCCTCTGAGCATTTGTTTAACCATCACTTGTTCACTGCTCAAGTGGTCCACATTTGGGTCCCACAGTTTGTCTTGGAGATCACTCTGAGGCTATTGTGGGGTAGAGAAACAAATTTTTGTTTTCAGCTACAGCTGAGTTATAACCTAGTGTTCCTCTGGGTACAGTGACAGTCTGTTATCCTCTTTGTGCTACCTGTCAGAGTTTTAGCTGGCATTGTGATGTCAGGGTGCATGGTATTTCTCACATAGATGTTCACTTTCCGTGAGGAGCAGTACATTTTTACCAGCTGACAGGTCATTTTGAATCCATAATCCAGTAAATGGTTCTCCTCTTGGGGATTTGTTTTGACAGTGCTATTAATGCACTTTATTTGTCCCCCTGGGACTACAACGGATGTGTTTTCTGTCTTGACAAGGTAAGTAACATTCTCATTAGTAGCTCCCTGCATTAGGTTTTGCAGCACTTCTGCCTTTCCTGACCATAGTGTTAGTGAATTTCTGAGCAGAGCTGCTGTTCCCTCAATGGGATTCAACTTTTCTATGAGCCTTTATGTCCCAATTCATTACTACTGGAACTAGTATCTCATCAGATCTTGTTGTTTTAGCTTTTGGATCATACAGACTGAGAGTAATCTCAGCCTGTCCCTGACAGAGAATTTCTGAGCTGTTGATACCTCTTCCAGCAGTTCATCATCACTTAACAGGTCACTGATGGGACTTAGTTTTGCATCATATAAGTTCTGGGACTACCATGCCTCACTCATGATAGACACTTATGCTCCTATCTTGAGTCTTAATGCTATTCATTTTGCACCAAACAAGACACTTTCTGCCTACCAGCTGTGCAACTTGCTTGCATTTTGTGTGAGGGGTGTATGAGTGAGAAGGTTGGTCTTACAGGCTCTGTTGGTGAATTCAGTTTGAGTCTCAATGTCCAGTTTCCAGAACTGGAGAGGATCTGCAAGGAGGAATGGCAGAGGATACCCAAATCCAGATGTGAAAAACTTGTTGCATCTTTCCCAAAAAGACTCATGGCTGTATTAGATCAAAAGGGTGCTTCTACTAAATACTGAGCAAAGGGTCTGAATACTTATGACCATGTGATATTTCAGTTTTTCTTTTTTAATAAATTTGCAAAAATTTCTACATTTCTGTTTTTTTCTGTCAAGATGGGGTGCTGAGTGTACATTACTGAGAAATAAAATGAACTTTTTTGATTTTTGGAAAATGGCTGCAATGAAACAAAGAGTGAAAAATTTAAAGGGGTCTGAATACTTTCCGTACCCACTGTAAATGTATTTCCTCATGTAACAAACGGCAAACCATTATTGTTTGTATAAAGTTACTTAATTATCACATTATTATCCTTAATATTATTTGTTATTTTAATAATTGTTGAACATTTCTACTGCTTGTCAAAAAGCAAGACATATTTTCAATGTAACATATTTTGTGTTTGTTTTTGGTTGTTTTTTCTTTAGTTTTTATAATGTCATTTCATGGTTTATTAATTATATATTTTTTTATTGTTTATATGTGAATTAGTGCTCTGGCAACATTGCAACCTAAACAACCTAAACACTCACAACATGTGTATGTGACAATAAAGGTTTCTTCTAGAGGAAGAGCTGTCCAGGCTTCTTGTTACAATAACTATAACAATAGAAAGTAAACTCAATCGCACGTGTCTTTATTCCACTACAGCGCAGACATCAGCCCAAGAATCGGTACATGATGTCACCGTCACGCGGAAGCGCTTCTGCACATACAGGTCCTTGTGTGGCGGTGGCGTCACTTACTGATCCTTCAGAAATGCTTGAGAAAATGTAACGTGTGTGCGTACTCGGCCAATAAAAGAGCTACGTTACTGAAAAGCTATTTGATTCAGAAAATAGCGACGCTACCACAAAGCTACTGAGAAATGTAATAAAACTAGCAACGGTGCTACTTGTAGCGACGCTACTGCCCAACATTGGGTACCACACTTGCCTGAATCTCCCTGTTTGCGTAAAATTAGCTTTTTTCATGAAGTTTGGGATCCATTTACTGTGTGTTTTGTATGGACGTCTTTTGCAACAACAATGATGTGAAGCAGTTAGAAGGGAAAGCATTCAGAGCAAAGTTATGTGGCAGTGTGCTCTCACTGCTTCAAAGTTCTTAAAAAAACGGGTAAAGCACAAAAGTGAAAGAATTTGGTTATGTGAATTTAGTACTTATACTCTATATAAGCTAAAAGTGAAAAACAGAAAAGTTGCAAGGAGGTGAAGGTAAAACCACTATTAAATTTGATGTGCAGTGGTGGTATGGAGCTAGGCCCATAACCCCAGTGGAGCTACTCAGTGGCCAGAATATCAGACTGTGGTTGTACTGGGCAGCATCCAGGTGTGGAATATGTGTAACTTCTAATGTGATCAGGGCATTCCTGCAAAAGAGAGTGAACCTTCCCTGAATAAATAAAGTTTTAAAGATACTGAAAAACCTGCCTCTGTCTAACTCTTTACTATTTCAGTACATCTGCACTCAGTGCTCACAAAAGTCACATTGACATTAAAACAACAGCAGTGTCCTCTCACGTTAACAGAAAAAAAACCTACACTGAGATCTATTTTATGCACAACAAAACATTCATTATTCGGCATCTGTTGTTATTACTTTTATTGATCATTAACATTTGCTAATTACAAATTAAAGAAAGATGAACGAAGAAATAAGTTTTACACTGCATTGACTGACTGCTTTCACCGGGGTAAAGTGAACCCTTTTTAGAAGAACATTTAGATATGCTTTGTCAATATTGTCACATTATACAAGCAGCATATCTGAGGTTCAGTGCTGCTTAAACAGACAACAGTCTTGGCTCCCTGGGGTTTACTGCCACACTGCTGCACCGTACTCAAGGAAATAAACAAGTGGCTAGAGCTTATACACTTTTTATGAAGTCATCTGTCAGGCCCCTTGAGCTGGCCACAGCATTGTTTTACCTGCAGCTCATGTTAAATGATGTCAGAAAATGTAACCAGCTCCAAAATGTTGGATGATGTACAGCCACTTCGACACAAGCAAGTCCTTTAGGTCTGTTGTTTTTCATTTATTTATTTTTTCTCTTGTTTTATTTCAAAGTATTAGAAATAAAAGTAAACAAATAATATAAATAATATTAGATTAGAACCATAACCCCTTAAACCTACCACTAAATGCTGGAGTGAGAAAACACGCAGAGGAATGACACAGAAATGTATTTCCTAATTACATATACAACTCAAATATCAAGTCCGTCAAGGTCAAAATAGCTGAAATAAAAAAACGTAAAAAAATACTGGAGCCCCAACCATTTTACAATTTAAAGGGACTGTGAGGCAGAAACTGCAAGAGAGCTCCAACTCTTTCACACTTATGCTATTTGTATGTGTCACAGCTATGTGTGAGTGATTGGCCCTGGACTGCAAGGGCACTCATATTTGTAGCTTGTATGAATGAATATAGACTCTAAACTGAAATTCAAGGACACAAAAGGAGATGATTTTTAATATCTGGGTATTTTTTTGCATTACTATTAAATCTCTTTTCATGATTCTTACTGTCCATTTTGAAAACCTTTTGGCTTTTTGCTTTATAATCTGTCTGCATTCATGGGTGAGTGGTTCACATTTTTGCCATTTGCACAGGGGTCTCGGTCTCCCGGGCTTCCGAAGCAATAGAAGTAATTTGTAGTTAATGACTATAAATTGGCAATCAATCCTTTTAAGCGACTTGTTGCTTTCACAATAACCTCACACAGTGACTTCCCTGCTGTAAAGCTTCAACTTCTCAGTCCACACACAGAGAAACACACATTTTGCCCAGAAAAAAACTCCTTCACCTATATAAAGTCTGCTCACATGGGCAGCAGGTACTGAAAAGGCCTTTGCAAAACACTCCTAGAACACAGACAACTACTGCACTTGTCTGCCCTCACATCCTTCACAAAATGAAAGATGAACTCCTTCTCTTGGAGCAGCATCTCAAAACAGTGGACTATAAAATGATTCAGTTGTGGGTTTTTGTGATTTCCCCCCAAGGAACGCTCACACACATGAACACTACAGGAAAGAATGATGAAGCTCATGTTTGTTAAAGCTCACACTCATTAGGGAAAACCTCAGGTTTTAATGATAGAAATCACTGAAATTACTTGTGCACTGCAAACCTCAGGGATATGTGTAAATACCACTATATGCTTGTCATCCCCAGCTGGGAGGATTTTAAGTTTTGGGTATTCTGTGCATGTATGCAATTCCAATGAGCAATGAGTAATAGAGCAGAATATTATAAAACTTGTGTTTGATGTGTGCAGGTATCCCAGAAATTGCTCCTATATTACAAACTTGTGTGTATGATAGTTTGTCATGCAGCAAGTGTTCAGAAAATATGACATTTGTAGGGCAGCATCCTGACTTTCATGCTGTGCCTTCTGTACTTTTGTTCATACAGATCCTGCATCACAGTGAACACAAACACAGTCCAATCACATGCTTGATTTTCTCCAAATACTCAGTCTTTTCAAGTTAAATTAATATTATATCAACATAGCAATCAACATCAACACCTTCAAATAAATACTTTTTTTCTGCTGACTTGTGTTGACCACTTGCTGCTAAATGCCAATTAACCTCAAATTGTATGTCTTTGCTGCTATATTAAAACTGCTAAACTGCCAGCTGTGCCCTGGCTGAAACTCATGTTTCCAGCAGAGAATATTGTCCCCAGAGATTCAAATAATCCTTTCCTTTTAAGTTGATATAAACCACAGAGAATCTGCAACCTTGCCAAGCTTCTGCACTGTGGCGCAGCGGCACGCCCTGTGGTAATGAAACACCTTCCCTTTCTTCTTGCTGTCGTCCTATAATGCCAAGGATATCAGGATATCTCACTTTTTCATTTAGTTTCATGCTATTTAGAGATTACAGGATCACAGTAGCAGGTATATCAGGACTTGACAGCATCAAGTTATTCCACCCACTCTACGTGGAAAACCTGACATTATACCGTTAAATTATGTGGCAAACAGTAGGCTGCAGTTTTGTAGATAAAGTTGAAAAACATGCGAGCATAAGGACAATAACTATTGTTTCTTGAAAAAAGTTTGACAGCGACAATGACTTTGAGAATTGGTTATACAGAAAAATCTGTCATCTTTATTTGTGGTAAACACCCACTCCGTGTTTCTTATCAGATTCCTATTTGTCTGGTGGTAAATCGGATCGAGAGTCAACATGACTGTGTGTCTTCACAATCCTGCTTCAACCTAAAAAAAACATCCACTGGAGATAGAGTTAGTCATTATCTCAAAAATATACCACAAGGGCTGTAAAAGCCAAAAATGGTTAGCTAAAAATATAAAGGTACCCATGCTATGTGAAAAATAGCCATGCTGAAAATCTTCTCTTTGTTCTTGTGGTCGATATTTATTGTATTTCTTGGTTTATTTAATAGGGACAGTGCACATTAATAAACATTTACATGTGCCAGAGTTAGCCAATACACTATTTTTCATCTGTAGTCCCTGGACAGATGTTAGAAAGTCACACTAAAAACAGAATATCCGATAAAAATGTCAAAGCTATTGAGAAAAGCATGCAGAACAGTAAGAGAGAGAGAATATTTAGTCAATAAAAAACATAATTCAAGACACCAATATACATTGTCAGGTATATTTTAAAACATGCAGCGCATACGCAAATAATACAAGACAAAACAATCAAATGTGGTATATTAATGTTAATAGAAATATGGGCAAAATGAATGCTGTGTTGGGGAATGGCCGTAATGAGACACTAATTGAAACATTATATAGCAGAAGCACAAACATAAAAAGCACATACAATGTGTAAAATACATAAATCACTCTAGCACAATAAAAGCAAAGCCACAATAACAGACCTGCATGCAGGTACATGAGGACAGACTGTACCATCAGATTAATAACTATCTGCAGCACTGCGCTCTTGGATTGGACCAGTTAGGAAATTATAGTTCAGGGAGAAGAACAGGGAACAAGAGACACAAAGAAACCCTGGTAGTTACAATACTGTTTTGTTGCTTTAAGAGTGCACTGTTTTCTTTGAGATGCACGTAAGTATCCTGGATGTTCATTCCCGCTGAATCTATAACACGGTGTTATACAACTACTGAACAAACCCAGTTCATCAAAATGTCCATGCAGGGACATAAATGTGGCCTGCTGTAAATCAATCTTTCTGTTTTAGTTGAGACTTGTCTTTGTATGCCATCAGTCACTCTTGCACATTTCAAGTAATTAAACTGGACCCAAGGACTGAATAAAAAAGTTAGAGGGCCGTAAAAATAGAGCAGTTTCCACACCAAAGGACCTCTTTTACTAGCTGTTATACTGTGCCATCAAAATTAATTTCACAGCGACTAATTGAAGTTCATTTTCTGCATGGAGGTGTTTAAGGACAGGGGAATTACACTGACCTGTCAACAAACTTTATGATAATTGTTTATTAACAGTTTTTACTTCATCAGTTATTTTTACACTTACTGTAATTAGCTAATGTGCTGAAGCTTTGCTTGGCAGGAGGGAGGTCTACATGAATAAATAACAGGTTCACAATTTTTCAATATTTACAGGCCCAAAAGTGCATCGAAATGGTTTTCGGTTGCTGTAATCATTCCTCCTGTTCGCACTGGCTATTTACACTCCCTGTCGCTAGTACATCCATTGCAAATGATAAGGGCCAAAATCTACAGGCTTCTGTTCTGTGCAAAAATATATTCAATCTTAGCTGAAGTTAATATGAAACTTCAGCAGTCTGAGTTAATCAAATAAACCTTCCAAAATTTGTTTTAGTACAAAATTGGCAGAGGGATAGTCACACAAAGAGGGAATCTGGTAGTAAAAAGACCTTAACTGTGGAAGGTAATCACTTGATTTGTCTAACTGTGACTGCTGAAGCCTCATATTAGCTACAGATAAAGTTTGGAATGGACTTTTGCACCGAACGAGAGCTGTGGATTTTTTCCCCATCGCACATTACAAAACAGGAGGAATGATTACAGCAAGCAAAATCTGTTTCAGTGAACATTTGGGTTCCTGACCATGATTCAAGACAAACTGTTCTTTAACATGAAAGAAAATTTGCTGACTTGCACAAACTGCTAAAGACATGTAGTTAATTGTTTCACTTCCACCATACTGTCTGGTGTACAAATGCAGACTGTTTTCTCTTATGCAGGACTCTGAGCACTCTGCACTGCCTAAGAAGCATATCGTGATAAGATGTTTGGTGCGTGAGAAGTATTTTGTGTGGAAATGAGAAATCACCCATCAGGCACATGCTGAGCTTTTGCACATAAAGAGATCTTGACTATGAAACCTGTAGCGTGATGAACGTCAGTTAAGAAAATCAGCATCACATTTAAAATTTTTTTCTCATAACTGAGTTTTGCAGGCTTGTTTTTGGATAGCACTGTTACTACTAATTGTTTCTTTTGCCTTTTTCCTAATGTTCTTATTTGTCTTCTCCCTGTTTCACTGTTTTTGTTTCCTGATCCACTGAGAAAAGACAAGAACAAAAGCCATACACCGACTAAAGGCCATTGACCAGCAGGTTTCCTCTCTCCTCGCCAACTATGGTGTCAGCTAATTGCTGTTGACATTTTACCCCGTGTTGTTTAAATCAAAACTATTCTGATGCATTGCTTTCTTTTGTTTCTTCACAAAAAAGGGGATATGGTTTAGAAATGCCATCCTCTCCACCATCCGCTGAGCATCTCGATATTTGACAAAATTGTCTAATTATCACACAGTTTGCTTTGACAGTACCCAGCGGTTTCCTGAATACGGCAAACATTTCTGTTCCTCTTGCCTGGAGGTTAAAATCAACACCCACAGATCTGGCTGCCACCAGGTAATAAAGACTCTTAACAGTCAGGAGGAATCCCAAATTTCTAATTAGTTACAAAAATGTGAGAAGCACAGGAGCCTGAGTGCTGTGATCCCTCTGCACGTCATTTCTTTTGCCTTATTTCTAATAATGGAACAGGCATTTGCTTCACATTTATTTCAGATAATACGAAGCATTGATTCTAAGCATCTATAGCTTACTTGCATTAGTAAATTACTAAGATTGAATGATTTTAAAAATAGAAATTATTGATTGCATGTTGTTGCCATCTTTGTAATTTTTTCCCAAGTGCTTGTCAGTGACACAGATGCTGTCTGTTTTTACATACAACCAAGTGTCACTGTATAATTAAAATAAAACACCTCTGTCACTGATTTCCATCAACTTTAATATGATGTAGCAGCTCTATGATGATGGACAGCCGCCATCAGAGAAGGACATGAGCACTGTTAAAAATGAAGCCATTTATTTGCTCTGAGTACTTCTGAACATAACTTCTCATTATTGATTGAGACAAACCACATGGCTCATGGTGCGTTTTATTTGGGTTTTAATGACACAGACAAAGGGTTGCTTCGGTGAGTGATTGATCACTGTGTACAGAAGGCTACACCCCTGTTTCTGTTGCGTAAATGCAACAAGAGTCGATTGATGGCTGTGAAGTGGATTTCAATGTCCTCTCAGTGGCTCTCACATTTGCTTTCTGTGATTGCATCTCCACCGACTCTTTATTCTGGATGACCAGTACCCTGTGAATAGCACATAAACAGGGAGTACCTAATCCCTGCTGTTATTCTGAGGCTCAACTAGCCTGAATCCAAACAAAATGAGAACTGTCCCTCAGTGGGACGCTATAGCACAGAACAGTCTCGGACTGGAAAATAGGAAAAAGCACTGATAATGATGCTGGACACAACAAGTAAACTTGTTGCTATTGTTTGGTTAGGAGATTGTATTGTTAACCTCCATTATGTTCTGGTATGAGATAATATGGATTCAATCTGTCAGTATATTAATTCAATCCAATTAATAGGTAAACTCCTCAGTGTCAAAGCCAAGAAACAGTGTTGTCACAGAAACATCAAATTTGATTCAACACATTTAAGTGCTGCAACTTTAAATGTCACCTGTTGCTAGCATCCCACATTTCAGTGTTAGTTGTCTCATTTATGGCCTCGAGAGAGAAAATAACGCTGACAAATATTGATTGGAATGTCCTGAGGTGTATTATGTCCAACAGAGATGAGAATATTTAATTTGGTGATATTCTGCTTCAAGCCAAACTGTGCAGTGTTTAATTTTTACACAGGCTGATGTGACCGCATGCGCAGAATATTATACGAGGCATATGAGGAAACACATTTCTGTAGAACAAAAACCAGAAGGTAAATACACAGGTTAGATTAGCTGTTTTCAAATGGGCCTCCAGTGCTGCACATTTTAATATTGGTATGACTTGTGAAAAGATTTTGTGTATGTCGTTTTGAGATGCATTCATAATACATTTTTTCCCCATAATTTTGTTGCTATTTCTGGATAAATGATCTTTGGGGGCTTTTTTTGGATTTGCTCACATTTGGTGTGTGTGTCGATGGTGAAAACCATTCACCTGTAATGTCAAGTCAACGGAGCAAATTCAAATTCAAATTTAACCAAATTTCTAGAAAAGCAGCAGAATAAAATGCAAATGAATGCATGTTTTCATCCACTACTGTTATGAAAATATTAAGAGTTGGTTCATCGACATAAGCAGTTGGTGGCGCTAATTCCCCAGTCGGGTGCCATTTAACCATTGCAGAAGAAGAAGGCGCAACAAAATGATGTAATTAATAGAACCTCACACAGTTGAAAGCAATGTAGATATATGCCATATGGCCATCGCTCCACAAAGATGTAATGTTTTCATCTGCTGCCATGTTTAGTCTCTTGAGTGAAGTTTAAGTCACATTCTTTATGTATGTCATGATTTATTGGCTAAATCTGCTTCCATTGCACTTCGTGTGCACCAACAATTCCACCTCAGCCAACTCTGAAAACATTTATCAATATAAGTTTTATTTTTAATTTCCAGTGTCTCCCTTCATGTTTTTTGCGCATTCATGTTCTATTTTAACATATATAAAACATAATTGTTGATATATGTTAACACTATAGTGTCCCTTATAACTATTAGCGCACCATGAAGCATATTTTTTATGACTGAATAGTGAACAGATGTCATGCTTTGATGTCCTGTTGGCTTGTTTGGTTGTCTTGCGGGTAATTGGTGGGAGGGATGTCACTTTAATGCAACTGGGAACACATGGGTGAAATACTCCTCAGGTTCCATAAAAGCTTTGATCATATTTCCAGAAGAAAGACTTTCTCCATGTGCTGTGTTTTCGTTTCTTTATCCTTTGCTACTTCCCTAACATTCCCATGGGCGTGAGTACTTTAAAAAGACAGAAAAACAAAGTTACCACTTTTTAGCAGCGTTCACAGCTCATGTTTTTGCCCAAACTTCAGTGGGTTTGGCAGTGTTGGAGGTGCTGGTCATGTTGACTGTTGAAGAGAAGGGAGGGGTAATTCCTAAACTGGCTGTTGATCAGAACCTATCCTCACACTCTTTCATCTAGAATGACAAAACAGCATACTTGCTCCTCCATGTTCTTCTGTTTCTTCTTTGGTCTTAATCTCATTTGAGGTTGTTTGGATTCAGCAATTTATGCTGTGTGGAGAACTTGGATAATCGTTTTTTCTCTGGTTGTGGTCCAAATACATTTTTCATACAAAATCTGTTGTTTTTAATCACATTCTTTAATTTTATGTCTAGTTTTGGCGCAAATCATCAACTGCTGGCTGTGCAGCAATCTTTTTACAGACTGGTAGGCAACCAGCTCCTTGATTCTGTCCCTGTGGACTTAAATCTACTAAAATAAGCAGATTTGCTTCCTTATGTTTACAGGTTAACAGCTAGCCTACATAAGATTAAGAGATGCTATGTTCCAATAACAGATTTCAGGCAGGCATAGACACTGTACAGTAGAGGTACATATCGTATAGTAACCAGGAGTGTATGCTTAAATTGCAAAAAACCTAAAAACAAATTCAGTACAATTCACAGATTCACTTTTTAAAGATACCTGGTACGGACTCCCCTCTAGCATTCTCCTCCTTGAACAGTAATTTCAGAATTTTCCCGAGGACACTTGCAGTTCATCTATCAGACATCTCCGCATACAAGTGCTGTCAGTGCAGGAGGAAGCAGCTGTGTTTTTACTAAGTGTCCCACTTTGAAAACAGAAGTGAGACCACAGCTTTCGGCATCTCTTTTAGAAGGTGTTTGTGAAAAGTAACTTTGTATGTTGTGTTTCTCACAGATGTCTACACCCAGCAATCACACAAGGAGGTAACAGTGCAGCACTCAATCTGGGCTGTACTATATTTCTCAATACCATATTTAGGAATGTGATTTTTTTTTTCTGATGTAAGACACAATATCATTCCGTCTCTGATCCTGCAGAGGTTTATGCTCTTGAAGATGCTCCACCCAGTCACAAGCAAAACAGGCAAGTTAGTAACAAGTGTTTTCAGTATCAAATTACACTAAAAAGGCTGAGCTTGAAAATCAAACAAAGTGTCATGACTTTAATTCTGCTTTACAGGAAAAGGCAGAACAATTTCGGAAATATCATCCGTCTCCTGTAAACAGGTACAGAGATTATTTGGCATTACTTTCACAAACAGCAGTGTATTAATGTGGATCCCGTATGGATTGGCAGAGCACTAAACCATATCTATTATTGAAGCGTGAGGGAGAATTTTTAGAGCACTCTGGATTTCTGCCGTATTCATAATTTATATTTAAATCCTTCTTGGTCCCCACTACATATTCAGATCTCATTTACTGTCATCCATGCAGACTCGTCGCCTTTATCCTCCAGGAATCTAGTCTATTAATGTTCTTATCAAGATTTGGGAGAGGATTTGAAAGGAAAGGTGCTTGGCAGTGACCATGGAAACATGTAGAACACACAGACTATCATTGGGATCATACTACGTTCACCATGTTGCCTAGCAGAGCTCTATATGTTTCATCACAGCTCGGTCTGATATGGCACCACATACACGATCCACAGAGGAGTTTTCAGCAGGAAGCTTTAGAAGCAGTGCATAAATAATTCATTTAAACAAATTGATTGTTGCAAATACTGATGGAGGTGTTCAATTTTCTGCCTAGTTTGTCTTTGACAGAGGGCTGACTCCGCATCCACACCATCCCTGCACTGCTGAGGGGAAACTCCATACACAGCCAGAGTCTGTCAGGAGAAAGTGTTGCCACCATATAGAAGAATGAAAAAATGTGGTGGTGGTGGTGGTGGTGGGGGGGCTTCAATCATTCATCACCCCTCCCTGCACCAGTGTCACAGGGGTGGGGATTCAGAATTCAAAGAACAAGGTTAAGGGATGCTAAAACTGCAGAAACAGAAGGGGATGTTTCTGGTGATTTGTCATACTTTCTGCATGGTAGACAGAACTGTAAAGTGCTAAAATTTGGCTCTCGGAAAGATCTTCCAGGACCACAAGATCAGAAGTGTCAGATTTATTTCTTCTTGTGTTTTGAGTTTGTTTTGAAAGTACTGTTTCTGTTGTTTTTATGCTATAATAGTAATGAACTGCAACACACAACCAAAAGGAGCAAAATGAAAAATGAAAGAAAAGAAAAGTCATGTCGAGCATGTTTCTTCCACCAACTTAACTGTAAAAAACTAGTTTTCTATCATTTATTATGAAAACAACAACATAGCATATCAGCTAATTAAGATGCTATTAAACAGGGACATTTCATTATATGATATTCACATTATATTACCATTTAAAATTTGTATTTTAATTTGATTTAGACTGACAAAAATCCTATTAAGAAACAAAATGTAACTGAATGCACAACCACAATGTCTGCCAAGTGTTAAACTGTGCAGCAGCAGACTCATACATCCTCAGCTTTTAGTTTTGTTTGGGCATAAAAGCTCAGTCTGAAGCTAATTTTCATTCAAATGTCTTTGTTTTTGCAGATTTTTGTATTTTTTTGTCAAGTCAAAAGAGTTTGCTCTTCCTCCCATTTGCTTTGTTACTTATAGCTGTTGTAGGGCACATCAGTGATGTGAATTAAATATTAAACATAAGCAAATGTTATACAGTAGATTTAATTATGAATTAAAGGGGATACATATTTGATTTATCCTTTTTCTTTCTAGTTTAAACATTTGGGCTCTGCTAGACAAAGAAAGCTTGGCAAACACAAGTTGCAATGCAGGCTGGCACTCCCTCTCAGGGCACTCGTGAAGTGACCAGTCAATACCACAGTCACGTCTTCCATACGGTTGCATTGTGAGATTTATTAACTCAAAAAATATTCTTTTGCTTGTAGCTGATAAACCAAAACTCCCCAGTTCAACAAGAAGCAAAGTTTAGTTCCCCTGAACACAACTGCCAGGACACATCAATCATCCAAACAAGCACGAGTGAAGTGATACAGCTAATGCCAAAAGTGTAGTAGGTAATGAAATAACATTTTTTTTGCCTATGATTTAGTTGTTTTTTATGGTGGCTGTAAATAAATGTATTTATTTTATTTTATTGTTTATTTAATGGGGGCAATGCACAACACACATTTGTATTGTGCAGAAGGCAGTTTTAGTAATTGTATCGTAACATGTGGTGCAGAAAGTACAATTTTAGCCCATAGAATGTCCCTGTGTCCATTGCATGTGTATTTCAGTGGATCTGTTCATATAAAACATTGACCCCCGACATACACAGCTGCAACATAGAGTAACGTCAGCATTGGCATTACCTTTCAAGGATATCAGAAGAAGGAGAGATGGCTTAATCCCTCACCTCAAAGAAATAAGTTCAGTTTGTTTTCATAAACATAGGCTTGTGACTAATAGCAAGGTTATGTGCTATGTAACCAACAAAGCTCCCACTTTGGTAAAAGCCCTCAGGGACCTTCTCCATGACGGAGATATGAGAGCTGTGCGCACACTGTGAACTTCAGTATGAAGAGGTTAACTTGAGGATATTTATCTGTGGACGGCCTGTGGGATTCGTGCTGAGTAGAATTACCATACATGCTCTGGGGGCAATGAAATAAGCTTTGCGCTCTTACAGCAGACAGTACGGTACTAACTGCAGTATAAAGTGCACAATAAACCTTTTATATCTGTATGAATCACTCTGATACAAAAGCACAGCTCAGTATGTTATGAATAACCTTCCATGTTGCTGTTAAAATTTTAGTGTAAAGCTTTTGTAAAATAATATTGAACAAAAAAGTAATTAATGCTGTCCTCATTTAATAATTCAATTCTGAATACAGAGATTGGACAAGATGTGAGTTTATTGAATTAAACATCATTATTTATGAATAAAACTGTAAATATAAAAGCCTACACTGTTCTTACACTGCCATTGACAGTCAGAGCTGATTCCATTAAGTGATAGTGAATGCATTTATGATCCTTAAAACAGTATTTATATCTTTTAAAATCAATTAATTGCTGTGAAATCAATTATAAAATCAAATGACAAATAAAGTGAAAACAATGTGACAACGTGAAAGAGGCTGGTAATGATGAACCTACAGAAATTATCACCTGAATCTGCAGCTCTCCTCGGTCTTACAAGCTTTATAGTGAGTTTCAGCTCACTGTTTAGCTATACAGCCCACAACCATTTTGAGTCACTCTCACCGCTTTCATAGCCATGATTTCGGTCACCTGTTTTCAGTAAAGAAGCTCTAAAACCCACTGTACACTACCTGCTTAGCCCCAAATGGCAGAAAGACACAATTAATGAGTAGACGGTTACCACAGTGGAGCACTTGGCAGCTGAAGATCCTTGTATTTCCCTCAGGAGTTTGTTGAAGCCAAAAACAGAGCTAAAAGAGTTAATATTGGACTTAGACTCTCCAAGTGGACAGAAACAAGTCACCAAAAGAATGATAATGTTGCTCCTTAACTGCTGTATGTGTACATGAGGCACCGTTTGCTAACAAGTTCACCATATCAACTGACAAAGTGGTGATATGTCAGTGTTGTGTGTTCATAATTTGTTTCCACTGGCCCACAAGTGGCCAAAACTTAAGTCACTGCAGGTTTAAACAAAGCAGGATATGATTTTTCCTTCTTGAAATGATCACAAAATAAAGTGTGACAGCTATGTCTGCCAAACTTTGCAGTTTGTACAGTCACCAAATTATCATTACAACAACCCAAACAACTGAAGTAATGCTGGCTGTTCCAAAAAAAGTGTAACTTATCCATCAAATGTCTCAAAGGATCCAACCAGTGAAAACAATACACAAAGGTTACAACTTGCACTTACTTTGGAACTTGGCTAATTATTAGTTTACTGCAGCTGAATATGATTTACATTAGCACTGTCAGTTTTGGAGCACATAATGCAATCATGCAGTTGTTTTCTCCTTAATGGGAAAGTGAAGGTCAGGCAAATGAAGTTCTATATACCCTCAAACTAAGCGCACTTGATGTCCTAATACACAGACAGAAATACAGTTCTCCATTCCCTATCTTAGTCAAGCTGAACACTTCTTATTTGAAGAAGATGACAACTAAGAGGCTCCAGATGATGTGAGTGCAGGCTGTGATGTCCTGGTACTGAAGCTTGAATTTTTGCCACACTATCAGTGTAAGACTGCTTTTGAAGTGAGTTGAAAGAACTTAAATCCAATGACGACTGGGTGCACTTCCTCATCTGTGACCAAACTGTGAGTGAACGTCAGTACACAGTAAACCTAATGAGGACGTTCACTTTTCCTCCAAAACAGCCGTCAGACAGACAATGATTTGTTTTCATCATACTTGCATAAATTTAATATTATTAAATGACAAGGGTTGATCTAAACTGCAGGTCTGAGTGATAAAAAGAGAAGAGGAAGTATTATTTTTTAAATCTTTAAATAATAATTAGTTGGTTTATTAGATTTTTTTTTTTTAATACAATACATATTTATTCGTCCTTTTTTCAATATGGACAATATAAACTTTTAATTGATCTGTAGTGTCTGAGTGGCAGGTAAATACCATTTTTCAAAGCTCTGTGCGACTTAATCTGTTGTTATCAACAGCCAAGGGGAGAGAAGCAATGTGACACATCAGTAGTAAAAAAAGACCGGCGATGCGCGTGCATGTGAACGTGCACGTGAATAAATATTTGATAAAAAAAAAATTATTAATAAAAAAGTTATTACAAAAAAGTTATAAAAAAAAGATTTAATTAAAAAACAAAAAATTATTGAAAAAAACAAAATTGGGGGTCATAGCGAGGTTGAACAACAAAGAGATGGGGGTGTAAAAATGGGCGTTTGTATTTAGACACATCCGGCCTTATCCTCT
>NW_025744115.1:0-6093 GCF_021292245.1 Micropterus dolomieu
CTGAACCCAAACTGGAACCTGGTTTCACAGGAGAGGAGCTTGATAGCTGAATGCTCTGGCTCCTAGTCTACTTTTGGAGACTCTAGGAACCACAAGTACCCCTGCATTCTGGGAGCGCAGTGCTCTGGTGGGGTAGTAAGGTACTATGAGCTCTTTAAGATAAGATGGTGCCTGACCATTAAGAGCTTTGTAGGTAAGAAGAATGATTTTAAATTCTATTCTGGATTTTACTGGAAGCCAATGCAAAGAAGCTAAAACAGGAGAAATGTGATCTCTTTTCCTGGTTCCTGTCAGAACATGTGCTGCAGCATTCTGGATCAGCTGAAGAGTCTTAATGGACTTTTTCGAGCAGCCTGATAATAAGGAATTGCAGTAATCCAGCCTAGAAGTAACAAATGCATGGACTAGTTTTTCTGCATCATTTTTAGACAGGATGTTCCTGATTTTCGCAATATTACGTAGGTGGAAAAAGGCGGTCCTTGAAATTTGCTTAATGTGAGACTTAAACGACATGTCCTGATCAAAGTTAACTCCAAGATTCCTCACAGTGGTGCTGGAGACCAGGGCGATGCCATCCGGGGAAACTATATCTTTAGATAATGCGTCACGGAGGTGCTTAGGCCCCAGAGCAATAACTTCAGTTTTATCTGAGTTTAACATGAGAAAATTACAGGTCATCCAGGTTTTAACATCCTGAAGGCACATTTGAAGTTTAGCTAACTGATGAGTTTCATCTGGTTTGATCGATAGATATAACTGAGTATTGTGTAGTATTATGAGGCAGTCAGTATGGGTTTTTCACTGAGGTTATACAGGATATCTGTGTGGTTTGGGTATTGATCTGCTGAACCTCCCTTTTTATTTTGCTTATCTGCTTTTATTTTCACAGCAAATCTCCTCTGCAGGATATCATGAACACACCTAAATTTCAGCTGAGGAAGATGCAACGACAGATGATCAGGGAGAGAGACTACCGAGATGGTTTGGAGAGAGAGCTGGCCACCAAGCTCGCATTCATTGCACAGAGAGGTACAACATTGAACTTTAAATTTTACAATCACTTAAAATCAGTTAACCCCCAGACATAGCATCACAAAGACCTAACAAACCAGGAGCTGAAACCAAAGTCCCCTCAACCAGCTGGTCCTGAGGCTCTCTGCAGTAACAAGTCTCCAGCAGCCTCAGGACAGCAACACCAACTCAAGCAGACCAAACCAAATTATCAACAAGCAAAAAGAAAAATATATTGAATACTGGAAAGAAATGAAGAAAACACAAAGTAAATTATAATGTTATCTGACCCTAAAAAGAGAATTCATACTAGCAAACTACCTGAGCACAATAAAATGTCCTACACTAAGAAAAATATTGACAACATACAGACTGAGTGAACACAGCCTGGCCATTGAAAAGGGTTGACACAGACAGAGCTGGCTACCAGAAGAGGAGAGACTCTGCTCCCAGTGTGACAGGGGACAGGTAGAGACAGACCTGCACTTTCTAATGTCTAATTCTCATGTCTTAAATATAAAACAATGAGGGGAAAAAAAACATTGCAAACATTTGCCAAATATACCCTGAATTCGAATTTATATCAGACACACAGAAACTCCCCTATTTACTGGGAGAAATGCCTAAATATCAAATAATTGCTGCAAAATATATCTCCTCATGCCATGAACTGAGGACAACCAGTGGAAAGTGATAAATAATTGTACAAATTTTCAAATTATTATTTTGATTGTTTGATATTTTAGTTATTGTTCCTTTATCTGTATTTTATTTTTAAATTTTACATTTGATACTGTTTTTTTGTTTGTTTTTTTTTAAGTAAAAAAAAAGTATAAATTTTGAATATTTTGTCTATTAATACACACAGACGTTACTGCTTCATTTATTTATTTTATTTTCATTTTCTAACACACACGCTTACTGTTTTATTTATTTACTTTTATTTTTAATATTTATTATTACATAAGTTTTATTTTATATATGTTTTTTTATTAACAAATACAACTTTTACTTTCATGCCAATAAGCTGATTTGAATTGATAAAACATTGTTGGTAGGTTAACCTATTTAGTTTTAGTTTTGTAGTCTGTTTTTTTTCCGAGTAATATTTAACAAACATGTAGTGTTCTGTCTAAGTGCTACTGATAATGTACTCTTTATTTAACTAAATTTGTTCTGCTTAGGAATGTCTATTTGTTTCTCTTCAAATAAAACTCTTTCTTCAGAGTCCCATATTAACCAGTTGCAGTACCGCCTGGATAAGTTGAAAGAGGAGCAAGGTGATCAAGAGCAGGTCATCAGGGAACAAATTAATGAGCTTGAGACCAAGAACAATGTGTAAGTACCCAAGAACTGAACTAAACAAATTGTTGTTTATTAATGCATGACAGAGCTAATAACACCTTTTACACCAAAGATGCAAATTTAAAATTATTGTCCATTTTAAAATGAAATGGACTGAGCTAGTACCCTGTAAGTTACAAAATGTTGTTTTTGTTTAGGCTACAGCTAAACTTTATGACCTAATACAAATGGCAGATACAGTTATTAATTTAATCAATCTCACAATTTGTATGCGCAAGAAAATTACTCTTTCATACCTAAACCCAGCAAAAATTTGCTGTAAAACTGAATTAAGAATATGCTTTGTTTACTGCTTTGTGTCTTAGGTTACAAATGCGTCTTAATGAGATGTTAAAGCAAAATAAAGACTTCAAGAGTAACTCCTCACTTATGGAGCGCAAAGTGGATGAGCTGACAGAAGAAAATGGTGTACTCTCTTCCCAGGTAATGAATGACACATGACAGTCTCATAACTGTCCTCTCTGTTATGAGGGGATTAGCAGTCAAACGTGCTGGTAGTGTTGAGTGTCAGTGAGTTTGGCGATAACAGTCTATGGTTGTTACCCTTTCACATTACACGGAATCACTTGTTAATGTTCAAATCAGAACTTTTACTTAATAAAGATTGTAAAGGCTTTCTTTTAATATTTTGCAGATGAGAGCAGTGTGTTCACAGCTGGCCATCTTTGAGAAAGAAGTTGACAGGCTGACAGAAACTCAAGCATCTGCTCAGGAGGAGTGGAAAAGCAAAACAGGCCACCTAGAGTCTGAGCTCAATCAGGCTACTGCTGAAAAGGTAGATATATCCTTTCAACAGAAGCCGTTTTTGCAACAAGCTTTTGGCTTTTTTAATCTTTTAAGGGATTCAGGTTGTAACCACTAGAACTAAACATGGTTTTAAAAAAGCATATGTTATCTAACATTATGTTATAGTTTTATGTTGTCATTGTATTTCTGATGGGCTATTTATAAAGCATAGCAATTGTTTGAGTTTTGTGTTGACTGGAAGCAATCATTTTACTTTTCCATTATTCTGAGTCTGATTTACATTTTGGGTTCTACACAAAGCGTTTTAATGTGCTATGCTCCTTGTTTCTCAGGAGCTTCTGACTGAAAAAATCCAGATCCTCCAGGGAAAGATTTCCTGTTTGGAGGAAGAAATAAGCAGGGCTGCTAAGGAAGAAGTAGGAGAGAATATGGGGCCTGTAATGGAGGTAATGTATGTGTAATAGCTGACAAGAATACTATAAAACTAAGCTCAAATGTTTCAAATTCAACTCACACATTTTCTCAATTTTTGAATTCTATTTTGATTAGATGGTTACTGATGGTCTTCTCTTCTTAAATTGCCAGAGAGAAATGTATGAGATGGAAATCGGTGGTTTGAAGAATGAGCTTGTGAGCATGCTTAGTTCCCTGAAAAAGGCAGAAATGGAGATTCAGGTCAAAACACAGCAGCTGGCAGAATATCAGGAAGAAATTACTCAACAAAAGGATCTCCTGAAGCAACAGAAGTCATGCACTGAAGAAATTATTCAAGCCAAGGATGAAATTATAGACAAGTTGCAAAAGGAGATCACTGAACAGAGAGTATTCCTTCAGCAAGAGATCCAAGATCTCAAGCTTCAACTTCACCAAGTTGAGCATCAGAAAACTGAGCAGACAACCAGACTACAGCAGCGAATTACTGCTTGTGAAGCAGAAGTTGAAAAACTAAAGAAAATTAAGAAAGAGAAGGAAGATCTTCTCTGCCAGACTGAAGAAAAGGTGAAAGATCTTGAGACAAAGTTATATGCTGCCAGTTCTCTCTTGGCTGGTAAAGACCAACAGATTAACGGCCTTAAAGAAGAAGTTGACATTCTTACAGATGAAACAAAAAAAACCAAAAGTGAAATTCAAGCCAAAGAGGAAATGCTTGCCAAATTACTTCTGGAGAAGTCTAACGAGCAAGAACATTTTCACAATAAAATCCAGACCTTGACAGTCCAAGTTGAAGACCTTTGCTTGTCGCTCAGACAGGCTGAGCAGGATATTCAACTTAAGCAAGACCTACTAACTAAAACCCAGCAAGAAAATGTTCAACAAAGGGAGATACTCCAACAACAGATTGTAACCTGTGAAGAAAAGGTCCAGCAGTTAATTGAAGAGATACAGGTCAAAAATGAGCAGCTTGTTGTTCTAAAGAATGAGAGCTCTCGACAGTCTGAATCTCTGGAGCAAGAGATTAAAGCTCTAAAATGCCAACTAGGACATCTGAATGACTCTCTCAGGCAGGCAGAGGAACAAATTCAGTCTCAAGAGGTAATGCGTACAAAACAGGAGCAGGAAAGTGAAAATCAGAAGGAGATCCTGCAGCTACAACTGTCCGCTTCTGAGGAAGAGGTGAGGAAGATGAATGAGGAGATCCAGATTAAAGAGGAACAGCTGATTCTGCTGAAGACTGACAGCTCAGTGCAGTCGCAACTTCTACAGCAACAGATCCAAGATTTAAAGACACAAGTGGAGACTCTACGCTCATCACTGAGGAAAGCTGAGGAGGATTTTAAATCCAAGGAAAATCTGTTTGCTGAACAGCAACTACAGAGTACTCAGGGTATGGAGGCACTCCAAGTGCAGATGGTAGCATCTCAAGATGAGGTGAAGAGGCTAAATGTAGAGATCCATGCCAAGGAGGAGCAGTTGGTTCTCCTAAAGACTGAGACCTCTACACACTCTGAGCTGCTACAGCAGGAGATTGAAAGCCTGAATAAACAAATAGAAAATATGAACCGTTCTCTTGAGATGGCCAAGGACCAGGTTCAAGCCAAAGAAGACTTGATTGCCAAGCAAGAGCAGGAGAGCACTTTGCAGATTGAGGCACTCGGAAAGCACAGTGCAGTTCTCGAGGAAGAGGTTAATCGGCTGAGAGAGGAGATCCAAACTAAGGAGGGTGAGCTGGACATGTTAAAGGTCGAGAACTGCAAGGAGTCAGAGGTGCTACAGAATGAGATCCATTCTCTGAGGGACAAAGTACAAAGTTTGGATGAATCCTTGAAGACTACACAAGAGCAGGTTCGTGCAAAAGAGAACCTGCTGACTCAGAAGGAAATGGAGATTTCTCAGGAAAAAGATGGATTCCAAAACATGATGGCAACCTCTGAAGAGGAGATGAAAGGGCTTAGGGAGCAGATCAAGGCTAAAGAGGAACAGCTGGTCACACAAACTAAAGAGAGCTCCATAAATTCTGACTTGTTCCAGCAAGAGATTGAATGTCTAAAAAGCCAACTAGCTAATTTGGGTGACTCTCTCAGAAAGGCTGAAGAGAAGATTCAGACTCCGCTAGCTGTGCTCACCAGCCAGGAGCAGGAGAGCGCTCATCAGAATGATCTCCTGCAGCGACAACTCTCTGCTTCTGAGGAAGAGGTGAGGAAGATGAATGAGGAGATCCGGATTAAAGAGGAACAGCTGATTCTGCTGAAGACTGATGGCTCAGAGCAGTCGCAACTTCTACAGCAACAGATCCAAGATTTAAAGACACAAGTGGAGACTCTACGCTCATCACTGAGGAAAGCTGAGGAGGATTTTAAATCCAAGGAAAATCTGTTTGCTGAACAGCAACTACAGAGTACTCAGGGTATGGAGGCACTCCAAGTGCAGATGGTAGCATCTCAAGATGAGGTGAAGAGGCTAAATGTAGAGATCCATGCCAAGGAGGAGCAGTTGGTTCTCCTAAAGACTGAGACCTCTACACACTCTGAG